>NC_142930.1:69680182-69707682 GCF_046866305.1 Octopus bimaculoides
GTCCCTCTCATACATATACACAAGCACATACAACACCTGTGCGTGCACGCACACACACACACACACACACACACACACACACACACACACACACACACGGATTCGTGAAGTTTTGTACTTGCAAACACTCTCAAAAGACCAAATATATTTAGTTTAATTTTTATATTTGTATAAGAAGATGGAGATGTTTTTGAATTGAAAGTCTGTGTTTCACGTTATCAACTCTTCAAGCGACTGAAGTTGGGAAGAAAAATATTTGCGAGCACAACGAAATCGGATTGTTTGCTGGAAAAACGTTAGAAAACATCACATACTTCTACTCAATTGTCACGTGCCGAACACGTGCTATTTTCCCCTTTGCACATGCGAAAACACTTGAAGTTTTAATGTCTTCAATGTCATGTGTATTCTTGTAAGCAAGGAAGTAGCTTATTGTTAGTGAAGTTTTTGTGTTGAAGAATAAATGAATGTGTTTCTCAAATGTATGACCATCTTTCAGTTTTGGACGAATCCATTATGTAGGAAATAAATTATTTTGCCTTGTTGGCAGATAGAAATTTCTCAATAAATAGCGATGGTATTATCTGTAAGAGTTAACCAATTCTACTCTTTTGTTTAAAATTACATCAACAGCAACAACAACAATAATGATAATCCTTTCTACTAAAAGCATAAGACCAGCAAGTTTGGGGAAGAAGATAAGTCGATTACACCAACCCAGTGCTCATCTGGTACTTATTTTATCGACCCCGAAAGGATGAAAGGCAAAGTCGACCTCGGCAGAATTTGAACTCAGAACGTAAAGACGGACGAAATACCGCAAAGCATTTCGCCCGGCGTGCTAACGTTTCTGCCAGCTCGCCACCTGATTAATAATTCTTTCTACTATAGGCACAAGGCCTGAAATTTTTGCGAAAGGGTCCAGTTGATTCCAGAAGAATGAGAGCAAAGATCACCCGACGTTATTTGAGCTAAAAGCATGAACAAATAGCTTCATGCCTGTCCATTGCCGTTATCCAACTTAAGCAAAGACTCGAAATGCCGTTAAGCATTTTGTTGCGGCGTGCTAACGATTTTGCCAGCACGCTATCTTGATGAGGATTTCAAATTTTGGCACAAGGCCAGCAATTTCGAGGGAGGGACTAACTTGATTACATCGATACCAGTGCTCAACTAATGAAAGGCACAGTCAACCTTAACGGAATAATAATAATAATAATAATAATAATAATAATAATAATAACAACAACAATAATAGTAATAGTAATCCTTTTTTTTTGTGGGGTGGGGCTAGTCGATTATATCAACTGGTACTTATATTATCGATCCCGAAAGGGAGAAAATGCAAAGTCGACTTTGGTTGAATTTGAACTCAGAATATACGGACGAAATGCTGTTAAGCATAATAATAACCGTAGTAGAATGTTATACTTCGCGGAAACACAAGTCAAAACTTCTGGAATAATTAAATATGAAGGACTGGTTTCCCATAATAGAATAATCTATTTATATAATTGTTTATATTATCTTTTAAATTCCAGATATGTTTTAATGCTTATTGTTGTTGCTTTAACTCCAGGTCAGTCCACAGTCAAATGACTGAAAGAAATATATATATATATATATATATATATATATATATATATATATATATACATATTATACTACTATTATTTAGAAAGGAACAAAATCCCTAGTAAAAAATATAATACCAGCAGTTTCATTGTTGAAGGATCAAGGAATATGCTAGGTAAAGGATATTCGTAGCTACTACAATCCTTTACCTAGGAATTTTTTTTGATCCTTCAACAATGGAACTGCTAGCTGCAATTCTCTTTTACTATGGATTTCCTGAATTCTTCGATCATGGAACTGCTAACCACTCTTATCGTTCACTAAGGATATTCCTTATTTCTTCGATGAACTGATAACTATCAACATCCTGCATTAAGGGAATTCCTTAATTCTTTCACCCCGAAGACGGTATAGTTGGCTTACGTGGAAATATTTGCTCAACAACATATGCTCCACATGCTCAGCTATTCTAGAAACAGCTGTAATAGACTTTACGCATTATTTCTTAATCTCTTAATCCCTTATTTACTGTAACTACTTTGCAGTTATGTTTGAATTATAACTTAAATATTCTATAGTGACACCACATGTTTTGCTTGTTCATTTTCTCTCTCTAATATATCTACCCGCTCAATGATGAGCCACTTATATCCGTCTTTGATAGGCAGCTTTAACACCACGTTTGCTGTTTCAAGAATAACTGGAAGCTTCCATCGTTCTTAAAAACACACAGATAAATTAGCTTATGTTTCTCCATTGTTATATGTATTTTTCGGATAGAAAGACTCCGTTTCGCGTGACATAGTTTTCCTCACATCCCTTTTTCAAAGAAATTTCCCATATCTAAGGTCCCCGCCTAGTTTGTCACGCGGACAAAACAGATCCTATTTGTAATGGTCTTAAAATTTTGTGTGGCGCCACAAACGTGTGTGCGAAAGTTGTTGACAAAATAGATTTTTAGTAATATTACTAGCAGTGCTATCAAATGAATCGTCATTAATAATCTCTTTTTTTTTATTGTAAGGTGTGTGTCTTTGTGTACAATGTTTTCTTGTTCTATATTGTGTATGTTCTGTATACGACATTCTTGGTTCTGCATTTTTTCTAAGGGCGCGGTTCGGAATTTTCGTAGCCATTTTGACTTTTGTATGTAGGCAACGTGAAAAAAGAAATAAAATTTGCCTTGAAAAGAAACCTGATTGTTCTACTTTGTCTAAACCCTGTATGGATAAACCCCTCTCTTTCAGAAGCTATGTACTCATGGATTCAATATAACTAACTACTTAATTTACTAAAAATTTTATTTCGAGGTGCTCTTAGATAGACAATATTTTAGGGGGCTTGATACAATTATATTTACTAGTTCCCCTCTCATGCACACAAAAGCGCTCTCTCTTTCTCTGTCCCCCTCCCTCTCTATCCATCTCTCACGCAAATATTACTCTTCTCTGAAATACTTTCATATATCTCTTTCCTATCTCAGCTCTCTAGACAACATTTCGCTTTGCAAGGTGTTCCAATTTATATAACTCCCAAACGCTCGTCTCTTTCAGTTCTTCGACTAAGTATCAGCAACAAAGACTTCTAGTTCTTCTCTCTCAAATTCTCTCTTCACCATTTCTATAAGTCCATCTGCTGTCTCCACTGCTGTCCAACCTTCTGCGGTCGTTTGATGTCTCTTCTTTTGTATTCAAGACATTTCTTCCCCAACTCCTCTCTTTCTTTGAGAACCATATTTATTGGACATTTACACTCTACCTATATATATATATATATATATATATATATATATATATATATATATATATATATATATATATATATATCATAAATATAAGGGATTAGCAATTGAGTTGCTTCTCCAACATACTGAAAATTTAGAAATAGCAGTCAAAGAACTACTGATTCTAAACTACAAATTTTTCCCTAAAACGGATGGCGATATTTATGGCACACATAGAACAAAAAACCGGAGGGAAAAGCACAAACAAAACAAACCTTTAGTTAATTGGGTACGAATCGTTTCATGGTTAAGTGAATGAAAATTTCACTATTCCAATCTTCAGCCCAAATATTCTGATAAATTTGAAAGTGTCTCTAAAAAAATTCACGGTAATCCTTGGCCATGCGACACCAAAAATCAACGATAAGAAAGGCACTTACGAATTCATCGGCTAGTGAGTTCAGGCATCCCACCCCAAAGAAATCCATTCCATGTGCGTCACAAATAGTCCCGTATGAAAAGAAGTCCCGTGTGGAGGGATTACGGTTTAACCATCTAACTTAGAGATATCAAATATAAAATATACAAGAAATGAGGGCAGGGAATCGTCAATTAATAATAGAATTAATAATTAACAATTTTGCCAAGTAGTTCAGTATGAAAAAAAACTTTATCGGTAAGACCATTTATCATCATAAATATAAGGGATTAGCAATTGAGTTGCTTCTCCAACATACTGAAAATTTAGAAATAGCAGTCAAAGAACTACTGATTCTAAACTACAAATTTGACGATTCCCTGCCCTCATTTCTTGTATATATATATATATATATATATATATATCTTCAGGACTTCTACGAAGTCATTACTGGCGTCGTTTACATCAATAGTCTTTCATTGTCTCCAGCAAATGCACCTTCTCATAAAATTACCCACCTCTGTCCCCACCCGTTTTTCATCTCACGGGTCAGAGTTTCCTGTTGGCCGATCAATTATAACGTGTGCTGATATGATTCTCATCGATTCTAATCTGCCCAAGACTCATAAAGTATCAGCACCCGGTCAAATCTTTTGTTTTTTATTTGTTGCAGTCATTGGACTGCGGCTATGCTGGAGCACCACCTTGAAGGGAATTAGTTTAAAAAAACCAACCCAATACTTATCTTTTCTTTAAATCTGGTACTTATTCTATCGGTCTTTTTTGCCGAACTGCTAGATTATCAATTTATTCCGATTAAACTGAAATATCTGCCTCCCCTGCTTGTTACTACTACTAAACCTTAAGATATTGCACTAAGTTCTAATTACTTCAGTGAGTTTTAAAAAATACGAGTCTTTGAATAGTTAGAACTATACCAAAAATGTATGTAATCTCTTTATTTACGGTCTTCATATAATTGAGACAGCGCTAGAGTTAAAGCTTTACTGTTTTTTTTTTAAATGACGGACAATTAGCAATGATGCAATGCAATAAATTAAATACTAACGACTACACTCTTACATCAAACTACGAATCCTATACGATGTTGGACTGATTGCTAAAAGTAAACCGCCACTCTCTGTTATATTTGCTGTTAATTTAATGTTGTTACACATATATTATTGTATTTAGAAGGAATTTTAGCGATTAACTTAAAAAACGTATTGTAAGTCAGAAAGTACAAGTGACTTCAAATACAAATTCTTAAAATTCTTTCCAGTTATGTAAACAACTATGTATGTTATGTATGTATGTATGTGTGTTCTGTGTGTGTGTGTGTGCTAGAGCGTACACACACACACACACACACACACACACACACACACACACACACACACACACACACACATACATATATATAACTGTATATATCGAACACTGACTTTTTGTGTTCCGGACTATTACAGTATTAAAAAGTTTGAATCGAAAGACCGCAATATATATATATATATATATATGTGTGTGTGTGTGTGTGTAATATGAATATATATGTATATACATGTATGTGTGTGTGTGTGTGTGTGTGTGTGTGTGTGTGGTTCGAATGTACAGAAAGCAGAAGACAGACAGGCTGGTGTATCAGTTTGACGCTCGGAAAAAAATGGAAACGTTTTTGATGTTTCAAGCCTACGCTCTTCGACAGAAAGGGAGGAGAGGGGTAAAAATGGAGGGAGGGAGAAAAAAAACCCGAAAGAGAAAAAAATGTGTCGAGATTAGTGATGGTAAAGGGAGGTATCAAAGGTCCGAGAAGGTAGGAGAGATGAGGGTCCAAGAGAGGAGGAAGTTCAGTCAGACAGGATCAAACTATATTTACACTATTTTGGTGCTTCGATGCGGGAAAAACTCGCGACCTTCTGCGCCAATAAACCACTATTGTTTCTGAAAGTTGTTTTTTTATATCTTCTACAGATTGCTTGTAGCTCACTAACTTCCTACACCTTGATCCTTGGATCTTACCTTTACATATCAATACACACACACACACACACACACATACACACACACACACACACACACACACACACACACACACACACACACACACACACTCATACACACAAACACACACACACACTCATACACACACATCCATATATATTTTTTTCTCTCAGTTAGTCCAAGAACTGCGGCCATGTTGGGGCACCACCGTTTACACTAAACCTCTTTTGATGTATGACATTTTGTGGATGTAGGAGTTTGACGTCGCTGCCCTCATCTGTGTTTCTTGCCTAGAGGTAGGTTCATCCGGAACTCTTGACAGAAGGAGATCTAGTTTTGTTTTGAAAACGCCTACATCCACGCCATGCAGGTCTCTCAGGCTTTGTGGGAGGATATTGAAGAGCTGTGGGCTTTGAAAACCAAGCTGTTGCAGTATCTGGTCTTGTATCCTGATGGCAATGTTGGGACCTTTAGCACCATGCAGTAGTGCCCTGTCCGGCAGTTTGCCTAAGTGACAATGCCAAAGTTTGGAACAAGTTTTTGTAGGATTTTCCAGATGTATATTACTGCATGTCTTTCCCGCCTTCGCTCCAAAGAGTAGAGTCTTAACTCTTTTAGTCTCTCTCTGTAGCTGATATGTTGCATTGTATCGATCTTCCTTGTGTAGCTTCGCTGGATCGCCTCGAGTTCCGTCGTTAATTTTACATTGTTTGGTGACCACAGTTGGGAGCAGTAATCCAGACGGCTGAGAACAAAAGTCCTCCAGAGGACCATCATGGTTTTCTTTTCTCTTTTTTGAAAGTTCGAAGGATCCACCCGGCCAGACGTCTGCATTTTATTGCCAACTTGGAAATGTGCACCTGTAAAGATGCACCATTACTCATGTCGATGCCCAGGTCACGCACTGATTTTGATTCGAGGATTGGAATCACTCCTGGGACAATGTATCCTATCTGCTTTTCATTGAGCTTCCTGTGTTGGTTGCGCAGAGCTTGGAATTTTACAGCATTAAACTGCATGTTGTTTTCCTCAGCCCACCTGTATACTGCGTCCCACCCACGTCGCAGATGCACAATGTCTCCATGGTTTCGATCCTCTGAGAGACTTTTGTATCGTCTGCATAGCTAGCAAGGGTAGCTACTTCAGCAGCTGAGGGTATGTCAGAGAGGGTCACTATGAATAGCAGTGGCCCAGGACAGTGATCTGTGGAACACCACTCATTATGTGTTTCCTTGGAGGTGGTCAGATGGCCCCATTGACCACCACTGCTTGACTTCTATCTTTTAGAAAGTCATGTAGCCATTCTCCACGTTTTGCAAATATGCCAAGATTTGGGAGACTGACAAATCATATCATGGTCGACTTTGTCAAGGGCTTTTGAAAAGTCGACGTATATCACATCCACATTTGAGTTGTTGAGCAACTGCTTTGGCACCCAGTCGTAATGCTGCAAGAGCTGTGCCAGGCAGTTCCTAACTGGTCGCAAACATGCTGGGTGTCAGTCAGCATGTCGTTCTCTTCAAGGAATACAATTAATTTCCTTCGGACTATTCGTTCCATGACTTTGCTGGTGCGTGAGGGCAGAGAGATAGGCCTATAATTTTTAGCATGCACGTATAATACAAAACTTAGAAGCAGTGTTACAGATTTACCAGCACACATGCGATTGAGACATGGCCGACCTCACGCACTTCTCATGAGACGTTGGAAAACCGATTATTGCAGCGACTCCATCTAAGAATATCTGAAGAAGGAATTTTATTCCGAAATATTATCAGACTATGGATGACTAAATTACAACAGGTATATAGCCTATTGTTTGTATTATAGTGCAATGTTGTACTATTCAAAACTTTTATTCTTTATTTATTAATTGTTATAATGTGAATATCTAATATTTAGTAGACATGCCCTTTGCATTTTTCAATGCAAGGACCCTATTAAACATGTTACTGATCAGATGAATATTCTCTTGCGGAATTTCTTGCCAAGTTTCATACAGTAATCTCAAAAGATCTGGTTTTGAAGATGGTTTCTTGTTCTTTTTATGAAGTGTCCTGTCCATTATGCCCCAGAGGTGATCAATAGGGTTCATATCTGGTGATTGGCTTGACCATGGAAGCTTTTTAATTCCATTCTCATCCAACAAATCTTGGGTCACTTTAGCCGTGTGACAAAGAGCCCCATCTTCCATAAATAAATAGTCTTCTTTAATCATTTCACTACTGGAAAATATTGGAAGGAGTCCGTTCTGCAACATGAATATATATTTATCTGAGTTTATATTTCCCTCACACTCTACCAGCTCTGATTGACCATTGCTCCAAATTGCTCCCCAGACCATCACAGGATAGCTTCCATGTTTCATTGTTGGCTGCAATCTTTTCACGTCAAATTCTTGATCAAAGAGTCTCCAAACCCACTGTCAGAAAATACAGCAAATCTAGACTCACTGGAGAATATGACAGTGTCCCAAAATGCTAGTGGTCTCTCCACCATCTCACTGGCCCAATTTTTTCTCCGCTTGATAATGGCTGGTCAAAGAAGTGGTTTCCTTCTTGCTGCTCTGCCATGGTAACCAAGTTTGTTGAGATACCTGACAGCTGTTCTGAGACTGACATCAACGTGTTTTGCTATGTCAGATGCCTTGCAACGAGGATTATCCTCCACTCTTCTCTTAACAAAGAGAAAGGTCCTGTCAGAGAGCCCTGGTCAACCTGGGCAAGGTAATGTGGACTCCTTCCCCTCTCTAGTGAATTGCACAATCACTCTATTAACTGTAGAAAGCGGGATCCCAAGGTTTTCTGCGATTTTACGCTGATTGTGTCTACCTTCAGTTTGATACAATATGGCCTCTTTGAAATTCAGACAATTTCAAGGCTCCTATTGGATATGGCATGATTAAACAGTCACATATAGAATCTGAAACATAAAAATGTCAATTAATAAAAAATATAAACCTTTACAAGTTAGAATAAACATAAAACGATGTTTTATGGGGTATCTATTTACTTCTGTCATGTCTGTATAACACACACCCATACACACACACACACACACACACACACACACACACACACACACACACACACACACACACACACACACACACACACACACACACACACACACACACACACACACACACACACACACACACACACACACCGTATATACTCATGTAAAAGTCGAGTTTTTTAGACCGTTTTTTTAAGATCAAATTTATGGGGTCGACTATTACATGGATACTACTTTTGAGAGGGTGTAATTCAAGCTAGAATCCGAAGTACCGTATCGGCAGCAGGAGCCCAACTGGTCTCTAAAGGAATAAAAACAAAAACCCAATGAATTACAGTAATATTGCCAATTCTATGCATCAAAACACACGTCCTAGTAAATAACAAAACCCATAAACAAGATCGCGTAACTCTTATAAATATTTACACTTTCTCTTTTATTTGTATCCATCAAACATAACAGACTAGCTGAGTGAAATCAGTTTATATCTCATAATTATATCTCCTAATATGTTGTCCCCTACAGAATTGAAAGAAAAAAGTTGCAGGATGTCTTGTACAGTTACCAGTAAATGTCCATAATATGGTGAAGAGTTGTTAATTTGGAGCAAGGATTCCTAAAGTGTGTTCTGCAAACTCCAGGGTTCCTCGAAAGTTGTCAGGGTTTCCACGTTTTTAAAAATAATGTCGAAGGATTCCGCAACAAAAAAAGTTTGGGGACCACTGATCTAGTGATTAACTAAATGTTTTTTAGGCCTCTTTACGAATTCATACAGTGGTGTTTGCTGTTGTTCGCCGATAGTGCTGTCTGTGAAACACGTTTCTCACCATGTAAACTGAAGAGCATATGACGCATGTATTTATTGTATTTGGAAATGAGGAAAATATACAGGTCGCATGGGAACCACTGATCTAGCGATTGAATGTTTTTAGGCTTACCAAAGTTTATACGAATTCAGACAGTGGCCTTTGCCAGTGTTCGCCAATAGAGCTGTCTGTGAAACACGTTTCTCACCATGTTTGTTGTCGGCACTCCGTCGCTTACGACGTCGAGGGTTCCAGTTGATCCGATCAACGGAACAGCCTGCTCGTGAAATTAACGTGTAAGTGGCTGAGCATTCCACAGACACGTGAACCCTTAACGTAGTTCTCGGGGATATTCAGCGTGACACTGTGACAAGGCTGGCTCTTTGAAATACAGGTACAACAGAAACAGGAAGAAAGAGTGAGAGAAAGTTGTGGTGAAAGAGTACAGCAAGGTTCGTCACCATCCCTTGCCGGATACGCACATATATATATATATACATATACACAGATATATATATATATATATATATATATATATATATATATATATATATATATATATATATATATATATATATTTATATATACATATGCACATATATATACATATACATATATACGCGCGCACATACACACACAGCGCATGTGTCTGTGTGTATGTATGCGCCTACATATACATTCGGAACCTTGCTGAACAGATTTTCAACACTTATCATTCAAGCCTTCTACTGTTGACGTCTGAAATGATATCTGTCTACAGTGTACATAATTATGATAAACTTACACCCATTCTCATATATTAGCACCATTTTAAATCTTCCATGTCTTCAAAATCACTACCAGCCAAATTATTTTATACAAAATTCCTAGCCTACTTGCAAAATTCATCAATCCACAGTCCTAGTCTTTTATTTATTTATTATTTTTTTTTTAGTTATCCCTAGCTATTAAATATTGCATTCGAATTTTTGCACAAGGCCATCAATTTCGGGGGAGTGGGTAAGTCTATTACATCGACCTCAGTGCTCAACTGGCACTTATTTTATCGGCTCCGAAAGGGATGAAAGGCAAAGTCCATCTCCGCAGAATTTGAATTCAGAACGTGGAGACAGACGAAACTCTAGCTGTTAAATGTAACGAAGAAAATGTTTTCAATCATTACCAAACAAATAAATATTATTAGAAAGTCTCCATATCAGGGACAGGCAATCTTGTTCGAGAAGCGGACCGCATGAGACATGACTCAGCATCAGGCGGCTGCACTACTTAGAAAGAAAAGAAATCCAAGGTAAATTTTCGTTAAGTGTACCATTCAGAAAGTTTTGCGGGCTGCAATTTGCCTTTGACTTCTCTATATGATCGACCACTCTGCCTGAAATAGCAACTAGATATCCTTCAGCTCACACTGTTGTCTAAAATAGACAATGCAAGATAATGTAGTCGTAGATTCATTATACTTGATCAAATGATAGGATGGTCAAGACTGTAACATCTTTGATCATAGATACGTTGTAGCAAGGGTGACTTGGAGTTAAACAACAACAGCATATTAACATAACGGAAGCAGGTATTAAATCAGAATGTACATATGTCTATATATATGTATAAGGCATGACGTAGAAATTTCAGAAGAATGTTTGAT
This sequence comes from Octopus bimaculoides, assembly GCF_046866305.1. Classification (NCBI taxonomy): domain Eukaryota; kingdom Metazoa; phylum Mollusca; class Cephalopoda; order Octopoda; family Octopodidae; genus Octopus; species Octopus bimaculoides. The sequence goes on from NC_142930.1 coordinate 69,691,366, forward strand.
AAATCAGATATTTAAAATAATGACAGGATATCACAAAAGCTTAAGATATCATGTCATCACCAATAACGCTTTGTCAATGGGAATAGGTTTATTATGGAGATGTGTGATATCATTTTCCATCAATGACAACATAAGTATTTAAGTTATTTTATAGCAAATGTTACCGCCTTTATTTGTCTGCACGTCTGAATGTGAATGACTACAAGATTTTAATTTATTACTTTGAAAGATAAGTAAAAATAAAAACAAAAAGTTTACGTAAGACAGGCGTACAAACCATTACAAACATACTGATTTATTTAGACATGCTTCAGGTCACACCCTGTAAATTATAACTCTGAACTACCTATTGTTTGTTAGCATAAAATTAATATTAACCGGAAAATAATATACAACCATATACACATGAACTGGCAGTAAATTATCTTTTTTTTTATCTCCCTCCCGCATTCCTTTTTAGCCTTCTTACAGAAAATTTATATTCCTTTCTACTATAGGCACAAGGCCTGAAATTTTGAGGATGTGGGTAGGTTGATTACATCGCCCCCAGTACAGAAATGGTACTTTATCGACCTCAAATGGATGAAAGGCAAAGTCGACCTCGGTGGAATTTGAACACACACAAAAAAAAAAAAAAAAAATAAAGACGGATGAAATGCCGCTAAGCAATTTGTCCGGCGCGCTAACGATTCTACCAGCTCGCCGCTTAACTTTTAGTTAAAAAAGGATAGTGAAAAATATTAACTGTATACAGCCGAACTTTTATTTATTTTGCTATGACCCTCTTAAGGACGTCCGCTTCTCGAGGGAGTGTGTCTGTGTATTCGTGAGTAACCGAGACGGTTTGTGCATACGTCTGTGTGTTGCGTTGGTAATATTACTGAGTATTAGAGGTATATAATATTGTTGTGAGAGAAGTAAAATCTCATCCTTGCGTGTCACTTCAACTGTTGACAAGCGTCACGGTTGGTTGGCCATTTTGCTCTCTACTGTATCATGTCAACTCACTCACTGCATGTTGGTACAGATCGTCGACAGTCGATTACAACTGACGTCAGTTACTAGGCTTGTACTAAATTTTTAATCGCGCTCAGAAAGATGAATGCCATAATAATAATAATAATAATAATAATAATAATAATAATAATAATGATGATGATGATGATGATGATGATAAAAATTTCTACCTGGATTTGAACTCACCAGAACAAATGCAGTAAAGCAGTAAATTTTTGTTCGAAACCTAATGATTTTGTAAATCTGTCACCATTGTATGTTCCTAAGCTAGTCACAAGTTATTGTCTGTCTGTCTGTCTCTCCCTTTCTCTCTCTCTCTCTCTCTCTCTCTCTCTCCCTCTCTCTCTCTCTCTCTCTCTCTCTCTCTCTCCTCTCTCTCTCTCTCCCTTCACACGCACACACACACAGAGGCAAATATAGGTAATCAATAAAAAAAGAGGAAAGATGACTTATGAAAGATGCTGCATTGAGAGGACTGATGATTGAAGTGAGTAACAACGGCTGGCGGTGTAGGTGAGCTGTCCAGAGATGACTAATAATGGTGCAGCAAGGGTGACTCATGTCAATAATCTTGACTGTCGACATTTGTGACAAACCTAGTTTTCCGTATGAAACTTTTCCAAAGAGACGCATATAACATTTTTATAACTACAGTTGAATTATTTAACATGCTAGAAGGAACTCATACATACATACATACATATATATATATATATATATATATATATATATATATATATATATATATATATATATATATATATATATATATATATTCATACATATATGTGTCTGTGCTTATTTTGTTGCCACGTGGTGTATACTTATTCTCCAGCATTTTTGCTCCTTTCTCTCTCTCTCTCTCTCTCTCTCTCTCTCTCTCTATATATATATATATATATATATATATATATATATATATATATATATATATTTATGTTTGTGTCTGTATTTGTCTCTCCCAACATCGCTTCACAACCGATACTGGTGTGTTTACGTCCCCATAGATTAGCGGTTCAGCAAAAGAGACCGATAGAATAAGTACTAGGCTTACAAAGAATAAGTCCAGGGGTCGATTTGCTCGACTGAAGGCGGTGCTCCAGCATGGCCGCAGTCAAATGACTGAAACAAGTAAAAGAAAATATATATATATCTTCAGACACACACACACACACACGCACACTCACACACACACACACACACACACACACACACACACACACACACACACACACAAACAAACATACATTATACACACACACTTACAGATGCATACAAATACACACGCTTGTGTATGATTACATATATATTCAATGATATTTATTAGATGTGTGTTAAAAATTCGTCTCTATTGGTGTTGCTAGTAACATGGTCGAATAAGGAGAATTAATCCCGGATCCAGTCTTTTTCATTCCCAAAATGAGCCCGCTTTAATTTTGCTTAGATTGCTTTCAATTTTGGTGTATCGATGCAACTCTAAATTTTGACTGCGATCAACCAATTACCTTATTTCGTAAATTAAAGAATCTGATGTTATTTGGAATTAAAGTTGGGAAATTTGGGTAATTTTAGCCACCCAACAAATAGCGAGATGACAACCGCACGTTGTGTTGTGTTCCACCCGCATGTTGTGTTGATTCTTCGCACCACGAGATTTACTTCACCCGCGTGTTTTGTTTTAATAAAAATTTATATTTATCAATTAGAATTTTATTATAGATATTTTTCGTCAGTTGTCTTAATATTTTGCATATTTTTCATATATAGCGATGTTTATACAGTTTCTTGGGATTATGAAGATGAATGGAATATGTGAACTTAGTACAGAAAATTTGACATTATTTTCGAATTCTGCATGCAAAAACATATAAGATACAGGTATTCTTTTCCTTGGGACAAATTCTTTGTTGACCAGTTTTATTCTTATCGTAGTTTACAAATCCAAGCATGAAAACGTTACTCACCTTTGGAGTTTTGGAGTTTTTTCTCACACGCGCGCGCACTTATATACTAATGATGTAAGCAAATATATGACAGGTATATATAATGCTGAAATACGCATAAAGTAATGAAATACACATGCAGACAAATATATTAATATAACAAATTTAAAAAATATAAAAAAACATACAATCAATGAAGAGACAAAAGAAACAGTAAGGTGATGCATATTGATTTTATTAGGTATTTCTGTTTATTTAGAAACCTACAATGAAGAGGTCATTTCACAGATGCTAAACTATAAATTTCACAGGGTACAACCTTAAAGTTGATACCGCTCCGCTAAACGCAGAAAATTTCTGTCTCGCTACTGGCTAAAAATACACAGTTTTTTCGATTTTTAAACCCCTGTAACTTTTTCCTCCAAATTTTTTTCTCCACAACATCACAATGCTCCTTCATCGCAATTAGACTGGAAAACTATATTTTGCGAATGAAAAAAACTAGAATCCCCAGTTGTGTTGGTTGTTAGGGATCATCTGAAGAATCGTCAACTCTGAAGAATCGTCAGCCCAGACTATGGCACGTTGACGATTCTGAGGTGGAATAACTTGGAATGGTGAATCTTCAGAATGCAACAAATGGAGGAATAATTTTCAGTTAAGTGGATGAAAAGTCATAGTGAAGTTAAGAACAGTGACACAACACTAACATCACCATCAACACCACCAAACATTGTCACCGCCCGGCATAACTACTACCTCTAACTCCACCACTACCACCATCATCATCATCATCACAACTGTCACTACCATGATCATCACCACCACCGCTATCATCATCATCCTTACCAATGCTACAATTAGCACCACCAGCATTGCTACTATCAGTACAACTACTAAGTGACATCACTAATCAAGGGAACCTTTGAGCCAGCTCTTATGCTGCTAAAAATAGCAGCCAAATCTCCCTTAAATCTCACAATTCCATCTTAAGTAAGGATATATTGGACGTAGCCCTTGGCACAGACAAGCACGAGATGGTCGTGGCTGGGACACCTTTGATCGTAGGACCTGGAGTTAAACATCATCCCCCACCCCTACTAATACAAGTGTTACATGGAATGTAATACAAAAGTGGACATAACTTTGTTAACTGGCATAGGTCGTTCAAATTGCTTATGCTGATAGACTCACTCCTCTTATATACAAAAATACTACTCAACATAGTCTTCATTACAAGTGATACATTTGGTAAAGTAAGAGTTACCTTCTCGAGTCATACTGACTCATAAGGGTCGGTTTCCCGGTTTCATGGCGTATATATTCCCCACCTGGACAGGACGCTGGTCCATCGCAGGATTACTCTTTTTTGCCTGCTGAGTGGACTGGAGTAACGTGAAATGAAATGTTTTGCTCAAAAACACAACGCGTCGCCCGGTCCAGGATTCGAAATCACAATCTTACGATCATGAATTCAAACCCTAACCACTAAGTCACGCGCCTCCACTTAGCGATACATTTGTGCTATTATTGAATCCAATTCTTGAATCCTCTTTGAAAAAGTTCAATGCTTCCCAACCACATGGTTCCGGGGTTCAGTCCTGCTGCGTCGCACCTTGGGTAAGTGTCTTCTGTTATAGCCTTGTGAGTGGATTTGGTAGACGGAAACTGAAAGAAGACTGTCGTATACATATGTGTGAATGTGTGTGTGTGCGTGTGTGCGAGAGAGAGAGAGAGATAGGGAGAGAAAGAATGTGTGTGTGTGTGTGCGCGCGCGCCTTTGTGTCCCTGTTTTTCTTCTCAACCACCGCTGGACAACCGGTGTTGGTGTGTTTACGTCCCCGTAAGTTAACGGTTCGGCAACAGAGACCAATAGAATACGTACCAGGTTTTTAAAAAGTAAGTACTGGGGATCGATTGATTCAACTGAAAAAAAGCGGTGCCCCAGCATGGCCACAGTCTAATTACCAAAGACAAGTAAAAGGTCTGTACTGTCGTGCCCACCACTCCTTCTCAGCTACTTCTATCTTGTCTGTATCATCAATCAAATCGTTGTCCCTGGAGAATGTCTTTCATTAAACCAAACTGGTGGAAGTTGGAGGGCGCTAGATCTAGGCTGTACAGTAAATGACGGAGGAGCTCTAACGAGGCCAATTTTCTAACTGCCTGATTTGTTGCCAAAGATGAATGTGTTTAACCACTGTCGTGGTGATGTGGATCGTTTGCAGATTCTTCTTCGGTTTCTTCTTTTCTCCTAAATGTTTCTCTAAGCATTTCGTCTGTCTTCTTTCTGAGCTCACATTTCGCCGAGGTTGACTTTGCCTTTCTTCCTTTTGAGGTCGAACAAATAAGTATCTGTTGAACACTGGGATCGATGTAATCGACTTACTCCCACCCCCGAATTTGCTGGCCTTGTACCAAAATTTGAAGCCAATATTTACTGAGGCGGTAAACTGGCAAAATCCTTATCACGCCAACCATAATGCTTTGAGGCATTTTGTTCGTCTTCACGTTCTTACCAAATTCACCCAGAAGGCCTAGGGATATGGTAAAAACACTTCCCCAAAGTACCACGCAGTGGGACTGAACCCGAAATCACGTCTTTGCAGACCGAGTTTCTTAACCACACAGTCATACCTGCGACTATGAGCCATGCCTAATTTGAATAAAAAAAAAAAAAATAGAGAGAATGTTTTGTAACAAATTAAAAAAAGAATTTTTTTTATACGTATACACCGGCTACAGTTGATATATGATCTGTTTGTAGCTCTATTAATGACCAATTGCTCATTTGCTACTATGGAAACCTACTCCATCTACTCTGTTTACCTGAGAATTCGTGCATGAAGGAATGACTTTGTGATGTTGTTATTGATTCGTTTTTAATTAGATTTATCTAGTGATATTATCAAATATTCCACACTTCGTAATGTGTTATGTGCCAGTTTGTTCTAGTGTTCTGCTCTGATTGTTTTTTGACTCATTGAAATAAAGAAAAACAGTCACGTTCGTTGCCTCGATTACTATTTGAATCCTTTACAAGCAAAGCATGAATAATACAAGTACAACATATAATTAGTAACAAATCCTCTAGTTTTAGCTTTCGTTATAATAAGATCACGTGTTTTTTGTGTTTTTTTTTAACAGACCGGACTACTGTAAGATAAATTTAGTTTATATAGTACCGGACCATTTATCCGTCTACCAAAAATCCGTAATTTCCAGAAATCCGGGAATGCTGTTCAACACCGGCCAATGTATTACATCCTATACTGAGTAAACAAAGCATGTTTTAAAAGTTTGTTACTTTGCATACGATGTGTGAAAAATATTTGTATTCTTTACATTTATTACGTTGATTGATAGGGATTAAAGCTACTCTGCTTCAGAATTGTATTAATTTGTACCTATCTGTTAAATAAAATCATGTTCTTTACTTTTCTTCTTTTAATTTTCATCCTGATATATTTCAAGAATTTTAAGCGGATTAATACATATCAAACAGATCCTGCTTTAGAAGTGTATTAATTTGAATCTTATTCACACAATTTAGTTCTTTACTTTTCATAGTTTATTTTATATTTTAAGTATATTTTTAGACCGTCTCTAGAAAACCGGAAAATCCAAAAATCTTGAACGTTTCCAGTCACAAGCTTGTCGGATCATTGGTCTAGTACAGTATTTCTCTCTGTCCAATAAACACCGTCTGAATTGCCCTCCCTAGATAAAGAACGTTTACCAAGTCGTTCATAAGTCACACATGATGCAAATGAATATTCCCGATTTAAGGGACGGTGTTAATGATGCTATGAAGAAAAAAAAGTAATGAATAGCGTCTACATGATTAATAAAATGGAAATATCGCAATGCCTCAATGTAATAAGATTATATTGTAGCAATTTGACAACGAGCCAGTACGACAATGTCGCTTTGTGACGTTAAGACAGCGTGACAATGTCATACTAAGACCATTTAACAACGAAAATAAAAGGGCAAAAATCCACCTTTCTACAACATCTATTTTACAAGAGCTTGCAATAGCTTGCTTTCTTTATTCTTTTACTTGTTTCAGTCATATGACTGCGGCCATACTGGAGCACTGTCTTAAAGGGTTTTTTTGTCGAACAAATCGACCCCACGACTTATTCTTTGTAAGCCCTAGAACTTATACTACCGGTCTCTTTTGCCGAACCGCTACGTTACGGGAACATAAACACACCAATATCGGTTGTCAAACGATGATGGTGGGGGACAAACAAAGACACACACATATAAATATATTCATATATATATGACAGGCTTCTTTCAGTTCCCGTCTACCAAATCCACTCACAAGGCTTTGGTCGGCCCGAAGCTATAGTAGAAGACACTTGCCCAAGATGTCACGCAGTGGGACTGAACCCAGAACCATGTCATTGTGAAGTAAGTTTATTACCACACAGTCACAGTTAAAAAAAAAAAAGGATTGTTCATAATTTAGCAAGTCACTTCATAACTTTAATTATAATTTTACTGTATTAAGTATATTACTTAATTTTGCCATGGACGACGTATACTCGATTGAAACAAACGAGTATATTACAAGTATTTACTGGGACTTATCGTTCCCAGAATGTTGCTATACAAATTCAAACTTATTGGCTGAAGTTGAAGCACATGGGTGAGACAAGACAACCTTGATGAACTCCTTTCTTGATATAGAAGTATTCTGTATTCCTTCTTCACTCTGACGTCTGCTTGTTGATTCTTTCAGAGATATCTAAACAGAATAACAACTTTACTAATCACTCCTAACCTTTTGAAGATAGATCTTGCTATATGTCGCTCTGAGCCGAATGCCTTTTCCTAGCCTATGAAGACCATGTATAGAGAAACATTGAATCCGCGCATATTTTCCATGATATCTTTATATAACATACATACATATATACATAAGATTCCATCAACAGATTCTTTACTATTATTCACAATATGTTTGCAAGATTTATTTTTCTGAAAGTTGATTTTAAGGATTTCAAGAAGAACTGGTCTAATTGAAAGCAATCGTAAACTACTAAGGACGCTCGGGAGATAAGCACCTCAGGGAGATAAGCACCTCAATCCAGCAAAGCCAGCATCCAGAGACTAGTTTCAGAGTTATTGCTTTTCATCAGTCTGGAGTAGCTTGGCTTGCTAGCTGTCGATGCTTATTCACCTTTGAAAACATACAGAATTTCAAGTGAAAACTGGAAATTCCAACTGGAAACGGTATTTTCTGGGGCTAAATAGCAGTAGCATTCTTCCCTTTCCTGGGACTGTCACATTAAGTTGGCAACAAACCATAATCTTATATTTTGTAAATAGGGAGTGTTTTGAATTGTTAACTGTTTAAATGTTGACTAGTTCCGGTTGTACTATATATAATTTCCGGCTGTACTATATATAAACTTCTACAAAGGTTAGTGACATTCTGTTAAATAATAGAAATCTTTTTAATAACTTTTTAAAATCCTTTAACTACATATATCCAACGTATATCCACATATATATCTACATATATCTACATATATCCACCCTCAGCTTCCATCCCGGCCTCAAGACTGCACCGAAACCTGGCGTATGCATTCCTCACTGTGTCCCTGGGGAAATATGCGATCACCTTGATCTTGGGCACCAGGTCTGCAATGGTGTTGTTGACTGAGCGGTTGGTGCTTTTCTCAACAGAGCCTCACAATAGCAATCCATGAAATTACAATCGGGGGATTAGGAGGTCAGATATTGGGGTTGGTGAAGTCGTAGAAATTCTCCAACAACTACTTCTGACGCTTTCCAGAGGTATGGCAAGGAGCCGAATCCTGTTGGAATACATATGGCCTTCAAGCAGTAACCTTCTCTGACCAAGGATTGACCACAGTCTCCAGCAGCTTCATATAGCCATCTAAATTGCGCCTGAAGCCCTGTTCAAAGATGTGGGGCGGCATGACTTCACTGGAGACGCACCCAAAGACCATGTCACATCTTACAGCCTTTACATTGTTCTCAGAGCATTGATTACTAGTCTGCATTTTGACATCCGGCATGAATTGTCATGATACAGGTAATTCTTTTCCAAAATCCAAGTAGCTTCTAGTCCTCCATGTCAGCTAACTTTTTCTCAACTACAATTTTAATCTTTATGCTCTCCAACGGCATTGACTGTTCACCAAAACATCAAGTTGTTCCTGAAATAAGGAGACATTAAAAAAATCGTCGAATTTAGCCCAAACACCCTATATACATACACGACGGTTTTTTTTTTTTTCAGTTTTCCTCTACCAAATCCACTCACAAGGCTTTGGTCGACCGGGGGCGAAAGTAAAAGATACTTGCTCAAGGTGCCACGTAGTAGGATTGAAACCGTAACCATTTGGATGGGAAGCAAACTTCTCACCACATAACCATACCTGTGCGTAATTGTATTAGAATTAATTCATACAAACATTAAAATTATTTAGTTACAAAAAAAAAAAGCGTTCGGGGTTGCGGACATGGTAGTGCCAGACTAAACGGCAAGTCGTATTTACTTGCCTCTCTTTATGTTCATAGCTCAAATCTTACCGAGGTTGACTGCCTTTCATCTCACAGAGATCAATAAAATAGATAGCCTTAATGTAATGTGGATCAAGTCAATCAATTATATCTCTCCTCTTTAAATTTCTGGTCGTGTACTGAAGTTAGAAATCAATAAATGTTTATGTGACTTTCATCCTATTATAAATTATGTTTATTATAGTCAGTATCAGGCAATCTCATTAGTCATATCTTAATTTCTAATGGGAGGCAGCTATTCTATGTTAAACTGGACATTTTTCTTGGCATTTCTGATATACCTAATCCCTTCTACTATAGTTACAAAATCTGAGATTTTGGGGAAGGTAGGTAGTAGATTGCATCGACTCCAGTGCTCAATTGGTACTTATTTTACCGACCGCGAAAGGATGAAAGATAAAGTTGACCTTAGTGGAATTTGAACTGAGAACATAAAGCCGGAAAAAATGTCGCTAAGCATTTGGTTCGTCATGCTAAAGATTCTGCTAGCTCGTCGTCTTAACAACAACAATAACGATAATCATTTCTGTTATAGGCACAAGGCCTGAAATTTTGGGAAAAGGGGCTATCCGATTACATCGTTTCCAGTGTTGTATTGATATCTATTTTGTCGATCCTGAAAGGATGAAAGACAAAATCGACCTCAGCGGAATTGGAACTCATAACGTATAGACGCATGAAATGCTGCTGAGCATTTTGCCCGGCGTGCTAACCATTCTTCTAGCTCACCGCTTTTAATAATAATCTTTTCTATTATAGACACAAGGTCTGAAATTTACATCGACCCCAATGTTCCACTGGTAATTATTTCACTGACCCTGAAAGGATGAAAGGCAAAGTCAACCTCAGCGGAATTTGAAGTGAGAACGTAATGCCAAGAGAAATGTCATTAAGCATTTTGTCCGACGCACTAATCATTCTGCTCGGTCGCCGTCCTTACGATACATTTAATGGTGGGAGAGAGTTGCAGATTAGTAGAATGGCTAGAAAGTTGAATAAATACCCTACAGTATTACAGTCTTTTATGTACGGAGTTCAAATCTTGTCAAGGTCGATTTTCTCTTTCATCTTTCCGTAGCATATAAGATAAGTATCAATTGAGTATTTGGATCGATACCGTCACTGTTTCTTTCACTAATCAATATGATTGATCATCAGTAAATGGGGACACATGATCATAGAAAGATCTAAACAACAATTGGCGATGCCACTTAGCGTGCGGTCTACCAAGCCATTTATACTTTAGCGTGCAGTGTAAGCCTAAACCTGAAAAATAACCCTAGATCTTAATCCTTATACCCTATTCCTAACCCTAGACCAGTGATTCCCACCCGGGGTCTATATAAAATTTTGTTATTAAAATTTACGTGCAATAAGTTGCTTATACATTCCATAATACACAAAAATATTTTAATTTTTTTATACAAGTCCTAATAATATTTAGTGATAAAAATGCAGGAAGATTTTTTTATGTACACATCGAATGGCTATGGAGATCCAGTAGAGTAAAATATGAATCAAAAGGGTCCATAGGCACTGGTTGAGAACCACTACCCTAGACCCTAACCTTGAAGCCTAGACCCTAAACACAAACCTTATTCTTAAACCCTAACACTAGCTCAATTGTAGGTCCAAATTCTATCCCTAAGCCTTAACCTCCTAACCCAGATCAGGTCATTTCACAGTGTAAACTACGGATACTGCGGTAAGACTGCACGCTAATGTAGCTCCTAATTGGCTCAGTCCGCACTAATGCGAGGAAAACTAGGTAGTTTAAAAAATGGCGAAAGGAGAATTTTAAACATGAAACATCAAATATTGAAAGTATATTTTAAGTACATTTAAGTAGATTTCTAACAATTTGATACAATGTGAATACTTTAACCAACATTACTCTGTTGATATGAGAGGGCTCGGTGGAATGTAGTCTCAATCCCATTTATGTGATATTTGCCATTGTCGAGAGAATGAAAATATTTATACTAATATATACTATTACATGGTATCCACGTATTAGTATATATTAGTGTTACGGAAAAAAAGGGCTTATGTTATGAAGACAAATAATAGAAATTTTAAGATTTTAACTTCGTAATAAAACTCTGAAAGAAAGTAATACGAAAATAGTCTCTTTTTTTAAAAACCCTATCGATGATTCAATCGAATGTACGCCGGAAGTGACTATCCTGTCGAGTTTTTAGACAAATTGTATTTAAAACTATATTATTCAATGTGTTTCTCCTTTTTAAAAATAAGGTGTAATTTTAGGAAGATTTGGCTGCTATTTTAGCGAGTCAAGCAATTACATGGAGACTTTCTCATTGGTTCAAATTAGACAAGTGCAAACAATGGACTAAATATTTTACACGAAGAAAGAAACGTGAATATATTATTGTTTATGGTTAGGAAGTATATACGTTCACAAATACCAGATATTTAAGGAAGAGCTAGAGTCACTGTTGACAAAATGAAAAGTTTCGAGTGGAATTTTAAAAATAAACTTTTCTTCGATAAATATATGTATCAAATTGACGAGCGAAGGCGTGGCTGTGTAGTAGGGAGTTTGCTACTCAACCACATGGTTCCGGATTCAATCCCACTGTGTCGCACCTCGGGAAGGTGTTTTCTACCATGTCCACTGCCCGACCAAGGCTTTGTGAGTGCATCTGGGACAAAAACTGAAAGAAGTTCGTCGCGCGTGTGTGTTTATATATACAGTAATCCCTCTGCTATCGCGGGTGTTACGTCCAAAATCACCTGTTATAGGTGAAAATCCGCAAAGTAGAAACAGTACTGTTTATTTCTTTTATAATTTGCATATATTTTTTTAATTATAAATGCAAAACAATATCACGGAGGAATCGACATAAGTTTAAGTAATAAACGGGGATATGCTGAGGTATTTATCTCGTTGTTAACATATTCAACACATTTGCTTTCGTATTTCATGTTGTTTACAGTTGCTGAGGTCCTGAACCCCCCCCCCATATATATATGCGCGCGCGCTATAATTCATGTATATATATATAATTTGTATATATATATATATATATATATATATATTGATAGAAAAGACAACAAAAGAAAGAAAGAGACCTCGATATTATGTAAATAGAGGAATTTATCTGTAAAAATATGTGACAATTATTTGGTAGCCATGATAAAACTCCGAGTTTCGGATGCCGGGGCGGAAACCCACGCCGCCATCTCTTCAGTTCTCTGGCCATTGAAAATTGCTATGGAGGACCAGCAGTCGCCCATGCATACTGGCCTCCCCTCTCCACGCCACCCCTGTTATCCAAGGGAAAGGCAAAGGCTGATACAGCTTGGCAACTGTGACGTCGCAACTCATTTCTACAGCTGAGTGAACTGGAGCAACATAAAATAAAGTGTCTTGCTCAAGAACACAACACGCAGCCCGGTCCGGGATTCAAACTCACAACCTCACGATCGTAAGCTCTACGCTCTAACCACTGAGCCATGTGCGTTCACACACACACACACACACACACACACACACACACACACACACACACACACACACACACACTCACACACACACACACACACACACACACACACACACACATTTTTGGAAGGACTGGAAAAAACAGGCTTGGAAGGACTGGAAGAAACAGGCGTGGAAGGACTGGAAGAAACAGGCTTGGAAGGACTGGAAGCAGGGCTATTAGACAAAAGAAACAGGCTTGGAAGGACTGGAAGAACGGTGGTGGCAAGGAATTGTATCAGACTGCCAGAAGGGAAGCTAAGCGACAGGTTTATTTAGCCAGAGGGGAAGCAGATAAGAAAAAAATTGCCAATGCTCTGCGCCGTGAGGACCAAAGACTTGAGGTATTTCGTGTTGCAAGACAGTGTGTGAGAGAGAATTGTGATGTCGTCGGAGAGAAATGTGTTCGCATGGATGATGGTATGCTTGCACTAAACGAGGCTGCAAAGAAAGAGATATGGAGACGCCACTACAAAAGGTTGCTCAATAAAGAGAATGAAAGGGAGGAAGACAGTCTGCCGAATGTCGACCCAACAGAGGGACCAGCGATTCGAGTTGACAGTACCATGGTAGATAAAGCTATTAAGAGTATGAAGACAGGGAAAGCCCCCGGCCCTTCAGGAATCACTGCATGTTCTCAGCAGTCACAGCCCATGTTTCACTGTCATGTAGCATGGCTGTTAGTACACATGTGTCTTGCAGTCTACCTTTTACTATGAGCGAGAGGCCCTTTGTCACCAGCAGAGATAAGAGCTCTCTGAGCTTTGCCCAGGCTATTCTTATTTTAGCAGCTACACTTTCAGAATACCCACCCCCACTACAAACTTGATTACCTAGGTAACTGAAGCTATCAACTACTTCTAGTTTTTCTCCCTGGAATGTGGCAAAAGTTGTTCTCTGCACATTTTCAGTGTTTATTGCTCCTGAGCATCTGCCACATACAAAAACTATCTTCCTAGTTAGCCTTCCTTTGATATTGCTGCACCTCTTATGTGTCCATAGCTTGCACTGGGTACAATTAGAGCAAGGTCATCAGCATAGAGAAGCTCCCGGGTGCATCCTGTCTTGAATTCCTGTTATTGTCTGGAGGACTATGATAAATAGGAGGAGGCTGAGGACTGAACCTTGGTGGACCCCATCCTTTACCCAGAATTCTTCACTGTACTCGTTGCCAACCCTCACCTTACTGACAGTGTCCCTGTACATGGCTCGCACAGCTCTCACTAACCACTCATCTATCCCTAGTTTCCTCATTGACCACCAGATAATGGAATGGGGGACCCTGTTAAAGGCTTTCTCCGTGTCAACGAAAGCCAAGTACAGAGGTTTATCTTTGGCTAGGTATTTCTCCTGCAGCTGTCTTACCAGAAATATAGCAACAGTGGTGCTTTTCCCTGGTACGAACCCAAACTGCATCTCATCTAAACTAACTCTGTCCCTAATTAGTTGGGGTATGACCCTCTCCGTGACCTTCATTACCTGATCCAACAACTTGATACCTCTGTAATTATTTGTATCTAAAGCGTGACTTTACTTTTGTAGCAGTTGACTATTGTGCTGCTACACCAGTCATTGGATATGACTCCTTCATGTGTCACCTGGTTAATTATATGGGTGACTAGGTTATAGCCGACACTGCCAGATATTTTGAGCATCTCTGCGGTGATTCCTGATGGGCCGGGGGCTTTCCCTGTCTTCATACTCTTAATTGCTCTATCTATCAAGGTACTGTCAATTCGGATAGCTGGTCCCTCTGTTGGATTGACATTCAGCAGACTCGCTTTCTCCCATTCATTCTCTTTATTGAGCAACCTTTCATAGTGGCGTCTCCAAACCTCTCTCTTTGCAACCTCGTTTAGTGCAAGTAAACCATCATCCATGCGGACACATTTCTCTCCTATGACATCACGATTCTCTCTCATACACTGTCTTGCAACACGAAATACTTCAAGTCTTTGGTCCTCACGGCGCAGAACATTGGCAAATTTTTTCTTATATATATATATATATATATATATATATATATATATATATATATATATATATATATATATATATATATATTTATCCCTGATATTATATATATATATATATATATATATATATATATATTCATATACGTATATTCATATATATATATGTATTTATATATATATTTTATATATATTTCAATATATATTTATATATATATATATATATATATATATATATATATATATATATATATATATATATATATATATATATATATATATGGATTTATATATATATATATAAATATATGGATTTATATATATATATATATATATACATACATATATATATTTATATTTATGTATTTATTTATTTTCTTTTTCATTTATGCGTTTCAGCCAAGTGGCTGTGGTCCTGCTGGAGCACCACCATGACTTTCCCTCCTTATGCTGTGCTCTCTGCATGTTCCTTGCATGGCTCTTCTCTGCCAGCTGATGTAATCCAGTCAAGACTTTCGATGACACATCTCGTGTATAAGAGAATTTGATATCGCTGCCCTCAACTGTCTCATTTCGAGCCATCAGTTCGTCTGGTATCGTGGATAGGAAAGGGTCGAATTTTGGTTTGAAGATCTCTACATCCATGTCTTGCAGGTCTTTCAATTGTTTTGGCAGGGCATTAAAGAGCTGAGGTCCTCAGAAACTGAGGCTGTTGCAATACCTTGTTCTTATGTGAGATGTAGTGGACGGTACCCTTGGTACTATGCAGTGGCGACCTGTGCGGGCATTCGTGTAGTACTTGATGCCAAACTATAGCGGCCAACGGAGCTCTCTCCACAGAGACACCAATAGTGAGTGGAGTGCCCCAGGGCACTGTGCTGGGGCCACTGCTTTTCACGGTAGCCCTATCGGATATGCCATCAGTGACAGAGGCAGCCATGCTTACCAGCTATGCCGACGGCACAAAAGTCGCACAGTCAGTCAAGGAAACCTCTGATGCTACTCTCTAACAGAAAGATCTAGATGCCATCTATACATGGGCTGAGGATAACAACATGCAATTTAATGCAAGTAAATTCCATGTCCTCCGTTACCAGTTAAGCACTGCTCAGGAATCACGACCTCAGTATGTTTTATCAAGTAGAGCAACGATCCCAGAATCAAATACGGTGCGTGATCTTGGAATAGAAATGAGCAACAATACCTCATTTCACACACATATCAACAAAATGGTAGCAGTATCCAGAAGATTCTGAGAACCTTCCGGACAAGGGACCAAGAAACTATGATGACACGATGGAAGTCATTC
>NC_142930.1:69715037-69740037 GCF_046866305.1 Octopus bimaculoides
GTGTCACTTACCAATGCTTAACTGTATCATTAACTAATACAAATATTATGAAAATAGAACCATTAATCAATTATCAATTCAGCTACATGTTAATTTCAAAATGATGAAATAAGTTTTTTTCTAATATTCATGTCTATTTTCGTTTATTTTCCCACGTTTAGGCACTTTTTCGTTATTTCTCCGCATCGCACGTCATGACTAAACGTTAACTATCGTTTTACTTCGTTATTATCCTGCATTTTAAAATGACACAAAGGAATGACGAAAAAAAAAAAAAAAGAAGACTTTATATAGAATTCAAATTAGAATTTCAAATGAAATTATAAAACCAAAGAATTCGCCCAGAAACTTACGACGTAATAACTTTGACCGTGACCTACTAGAAAATATGACTTCACAAATACGATCATTGTTGTGGTCTTGTGTAAAGAGGCGAGCTGGCAGAATCGTTAGCACGCTGGGCGAAATGCTTAGTGGTTAAGACCAAGCAACTGACAAGCAAATCTGTGGTATTGAGCAGAATGTTTGCTATAACGATATTTCTGCTTCAGCAACTCAGTGCTGAATCAGTGCTGAAATGTAATGGAAAATAGGTCAGTTTCAAGACATTGATGTCTAGATCACAAAAGCAAAGTTTGAAGGGATAGTAGTGATTTCCTTTGATTTTTAGATAGAAGCAAATAGGAAATAATACTTACTGACCAAAGAGAAAAATAAATAAATAAAAATCTTGTTACATTTGTGTAACGAATTGAACATTCATTAAAATTCCTTATTCGGTCTTCGTTTCAAATTGTTTATTTATTTCAATCCAATCTCAACCAAACAGTACTTGTTGAAACATTTCTCTGTATAATATTAATATTTGACCATAATAATGGCTTCAGATTTCGGTACAAGTCCAGCAATTTCGGGGGAGTGGGGTAAGTCAATCATATCGATCCCAGTACTTGACCGGAGCTTATTTTCTAGACTCTTGGAAGGACGAAATGCAGAATTTGAACTCAGAACGTAAAGTGTTAGAAGAAATACTCTATGACATTTTGTCCGACGATCTAACCAGTTTTCAGGCTCCTCACCATCTTAATAAAAATATTTTAATAATAATGGTTTCAAATTTTGGCACAAGGCCTGTAATTTCAGGGGCGGGGTAAGTCGATTATATCAACCTCAATGCTCGACTCGTTCTAATTTTATCGATCTCGAAGGAGTGAAAGGCAGGATGGAACTCGGCAGAATTTGAACTCAGAACGTTAAAACAGACGAAATGCCGCTAAGCATTTTGCCTGGCATGCTAACGATGCTGTCAGCTCGCTGTAATAATAATAATAATAATAATAATAATAATAATAATAATAATAATAATAATAATAATAATAATAATAATAATAATAATAATAATAATAATAATAATAATAATAATAATAATAATAATAATAATAATAATAATAATAATAATAATAATAATAATAATAATAATAATAATAATAATAATAATAATAATAATAATAATAATAATAATAATAATAATAATAATAATAATAATAATAATAATAATAATAATAATAATAATAATAATAATAATAATAATAATAATAATAATAATAATAATAATAATAATAAATAATAATAATAATAATAATAATAATAATAATAATAATAATAATAATAATAATAATAATAATAATAATAATAATAATAATAATAATAATAATAATAATAATAATAATAATAATAATAATAATAATAATAATAATAATAATAATAATAATAATAATAATAATAATAATAATAATAATAATAATAATAATAATATAATAATAATAATAATAATAATAATAATAATAATAATAATAATATAATAATAATAATAATAATAATAATAATAATAATAATAATAATAATAATAATAATAATAATAATAATAATAATAATACTAATAATAATAATAATAATAATAATAATAATAATAATAATAATATAATAATAATAATAATAATAATAATAATAATAATAATAATAATAATAATAATAATAATAATAATAATAATAATAATAATAATAATAATAATAATAATAATAATAATAATAATAATAATAATAATAATAATAATAATAATAATAATAATAATAATAATAATAATAATAATAATAATAATAATAATAATAATAATAATAATAATAATAATAATAATAATAATAATAATAATAATAATAATAATAATAATAATAATAATAATAATAATAATAATAATAATAATAATAATAATAATAATAATAATAATAATAATAATAATAATAATAATAATAATAATAATAATAATAATAATAATAATAATAATAATAATAATAATAATAATAATAATAATAATAATAATAATAATAATAATAATAATAATAATAATAATAATAATAATAATAATAATAATAATAATAATAATAATAATAATAATAATAATAATAATAATAATAATAATAATAATAATAATAATAATAATAATAATAATAATAATAATAATAATAATAATAATAATAATAATAATAATAATAATAATAATAATAATAATAATAATAATAATAATAATAATAATAATAATAATAATAATAATAATAATAATAATAATAATAATAATAATAATAATAATAATAATAATAATAATAACGGTTTCAAATTTTTGTACAAGGCCAGCAATTTCGGGGGAGGCTTTGGTCGATTACCTTGACCCAGTGCTCAGCTGGTACTTGTTTTATCGACCTCGAAAGGGAGAAAGGCAAAGTCGACCTCAGCAGAATTTGAACTCAAAATGTATAGATGGACAAAATGCTGTTAGGCATTTTGACTGGCGTCTTAACGATTCTGCTCGCTCGAATCATTTACCGCTGGTATTTAATTTCCTGTCAGGGAACATAATCCGAAATTTCAACCAGCCTAGACCTGATTCAGTGCATTGTTACTAGATCTTTTAAAAGCAGTTATTTATTAATCTTATAAGTTGATAGCTTTAGATAGAAGTGAGCAGCTATAATTGTCCCTCAAAAGTGAAAGCCTACTGGTATTGTTTCAATTTCTTCTAGTACGTCAACTGCCAAATCTTTTTATAACAACAGAGTTGAAATAATATATAAAGCCAACAACGAGAACAAATAAGTGAAAATGAACTTCAAAATACAATCACTGTAATGGCAATTTCATGAAAGAAAGAA
Source organism: Octopus bimaculoides (assembly GCF_046866305.1). NCBI lineage: Eukaryota > Metazoa > Mollusca > Cephalopoda > Octopoda > Octopodidae > Octopus > Octopus bimaculoides. The sequence continues at coordinate 69,718,242 of NC_142930.1, forward strand.
AGACAGAAAAAAAGAACCGGCTTGATTTGTTTCCATTGTTTTAATGTTGGGCACTAAATACATAAAACCTAAATTTAGTGCACAAGTGAAGGCCAGTAATGTATTCTGCAGCGATAAAAATCTCCTACTCTTTAGTAGTATCTTGTATTTATATAGCGACTTGTCATGACTTGATATATTTTGTATAATTTTTATAGTGAATACCTGCTTGTAAAAGTACCGGGAACAGTTATGGTTCGAGGTGGTCTTTGCTACTTCAGATAAAGCTGTCATCTTGTAATTCTTTGTGATTTACTAATAGTAAACGTTGTTACGATCAACTTATGAAGAATACTGATTTCCATTTCTCCTTTTTCTTTTTCCCTTTTTGTTTACTTTCACATGTAAGAGACTCTCGGGATATATTTTATCGTCATATTAAATCTGGGCGTTGTGAACGATTGAAATGCAAGTATAATTAGAAGAAATTAAAAGAGGTTCTAAAGAAAAAGAAAAAAGGAATGCACAATAGCAATAACAACTATTTCAAATGCTGGCACAAGGCCAACAATTTTAGGGAGAAGGAATTAGTCATTACATCGACCCCCAGTACTTAATCGGAATTTATTTTGTCGAGTCTGAAAGGACGAAACTCAAAATTCGCCTTGGCGGAATTTGAACTCAGAACGTAGTGTGTCTGAAGAAATACTGCAAGGCATTTTGTTCGATGTTCTAACCCTATTTTCCAGCTCACCACAGTAACAAAAATAATAATCCTTTCTACTATTGGTACAAGGCCTGACATTTGGGTGAGAGGTATAGTCGATTACATCGACCCCAGTGTTTCAATGGTATTTAATTTATCGAGCCCGAAAGGATGAAAAGCAAAGTCAACCTCGGCGGAATGTGAACTCAGAACGTAGCGACGGACGAAATACCGCTAAGCATTTTGTCCAGCGTGCTAACGATTCTGCGAGCTCGCTGCCTTGATGATGAGGATGATGATGTTGATGACGATGATGATGATAACGATTCTTTCTTTTTTGGCCACCAGGGCTGAACACAAAACATAGAGGACGATACACAGACGAGAGACAGTGAGGTTAAACTGTAAACAGACAACAAACACATCTATTAACAGAGATTAAATCAACAATATGCTTCCCCAACAGGAGGGATTTCCACCGTAAATTGACCAAAGAGACCTCACGCAATTTCGACCCCTTAACACCAACGACTCTTCAGGAAGGCACCCTCTATTTCCCCTTCCATCCGGCCTACAGGCACACACTTAGAGTAGGCACATTCACGCGGACCATTCTTGTCACATTCACCCACCCTTCAACGAACTTACTGTGTACAGTACCTCCCTCCCCAGTCTCACTTTCCTTTTCAGGTGGAACCTGAAAAAGTCAACGAGGCCTTGGCCAAAGAGGAAGGTACTCGTCTTCAACCCTTTCAATCGCGTCCACCACACAACCTCTTTTGCCATAACCACGAGACAGAGAAAATTGCCTTCCCTTCTCGGCCAAAGGAAGGAGGTGGGGTGATCTTCAAAATGGACTCGAACGATAGCCGGATCCGTCCTACATGTGACAATAACTGTTCGACAAATCTCCACAACTCAGCAATGCGCGGACACTGTATGAGAGCATGCAGAACGGTTTCATCGCTCCGCGTACATCTCGGACAAGCCCGACTGACTGCACATCCGTGCCTGTAGAGCTTATCTTGAACCATCCATAGTTCCCGGCTCGAAAGTCCTCCGGAAGAGACCAGCCAGTTGATTCCCCTCAACGCCCAGGACCTCTCCGAGTATGTCATCGCTCTTACCCTCCGAGTATGTCGTCGCTCAAGCCCCTACAGAATTTCAAGGTGGAACTTCTACCGACCGCATTGTCCGACTGGCCGAGGGCTGTGAACGCGTGGAGACACTCTAGGTGCCAAGCGCCCTGCCTCGGTCTACGCCTGATCCAGAACTGTAGCTCCGTCAAGGAGACGAGCTGCGGAAAAGCGCGTTCAACAAACGGCCACCACACCTGCTCACCGTTAAGATATCGGTGGAGATGTCGCAGCCTCAGTGCATGTCTGTGCATCCTCAGTCACAGCATGCCCAGTCCTCCACGCAACGGGTGCTGACAGCAAATGGACCATCTGACAAGCGGTACCTGTCCCTTCCACCGGAAGTGGAAGAGCAAACGCACCAGCTCGTTCAGCCACGAAGCGGGACAAGGGACGACAGTCAGGCGATAGTATATGACGGATGCGATGTATGCATTCGCCACCTCCGCCCGACCTTTCAGGGACAAATTCCTCTCGGCCAATTTCTGGGTGAGACTGGCCACCCTGTCTGTCACCTCGCCCCAGTTCTTGTCTACTTGGAGATCCGGACCGAACCAGACCCCGAGTAACTTCACAGGTCCTTCTGTCCAGTGCCCCACCACGCTGTTGGTTGGCATAGGCCTGCGTCTCCAGGGCTCGAGCTGCAGGCCCACTAACTTCTCCTGGTTGATCATTGCTCCCGTCACCGCTTCATGTTCCCTTAGGGTAGTGCCGACCATCTCGATTTCCGAGATGTCCGACGCTATCACGGTGACATCGTCCGTATACACTGACACGAATCTTTTGCATCCCAGTTCATACAGGATGTCTCTTAAAACCTCCAAAAACACACCTCCAGCTACGGCAACAACAACAACAACAATAATGATAATAATAATAATAATAATAATAATAATGATAATAATAATAATAATAATAATAATAATAATAATAATAATAATAATAATAATAATAATAATAATCTTTTTTACAGGGCCTGAAATTTAGGTTGGCTAATTACATCAACTCCTATACTCCTGTAAGCTTTGCGCGCCGACGAAAACTCATTCAGTTTCCAGTGATCGAGTCTTTGCTTAAGTTAGATAACGGCAATGGACAAGCATGAAGCTATTTGTTCATGCTTTTAGTTCAGATACCGTCGGGTCATCTTTGCTCTCATTCTTCTGGAATCGACTGAACCTTTTCATCAAAATTTCAGGCCTTGTGCCTATAGTAGAAAGAATTATTAATCAGGTGGCGAGCTAGCAGAAACGTTAGCACGCCGGGCGAAATGCTTAGCGGTATTTCGTCTGCCGTGAGTTTACTGGTCGGACGTGTTATTACTCGCTGCGATTTTTTTAGTATAACGCCACTATTGTTTGGTGGGCGTAGCTGAGATGGAGAAAATGAAGACGTATGCAGCAGCGACGGGGAGTCGAGCTTCCGTCGTCCCAGGCCTGCTGAAGCAATATGAAATACATTGGAATGAAGACATGGCTAAGAAAATTGAAAAATATAAAGAAATGATAAAGAAGGAGGGGCCAAACGTAAAGTTGACCCCATTAGAGGAGGAAAAGACGAAAATGGAAATTGGAGTTGTGGAATATAAATCCTTTTCAAGGAAAAATAAAAGAATAGAGAATGCAACGAAGGAGGAGGTGGAGGAGTGTTTGAAGGAATTGCAAGAAGATGTGTCGTTTTTTACAAGAGGCAAGACATACGCGTCTGTAGAAATAACATTTGTATCGGAGGAGGCAGCAAAAAAATACGCCAATAAAACACTAGCCATTGGAAATTGGATGCTCTTTCCCAATAAGTTGGGTAGTCGTCCAACATGGATTAGAGTGGGTAGGATCCCACCGAAAATAGAGTTGGAATGGGTAATGGCAGCAGTTTTTCCTGAAAGAGAAGGAGAAGATGCAAGGATAATTATGATAAGCAGAACCCAACAAATAAATTGCTGGGGGTATGGATTGAATGTGCTTTTTATAGCAAGTCAGAAAGTTTATAGTGACATACCGGAGACACTGGAGCTGCCTAACGAGGACAAACTGGACATAATGTTGGAGGGGAGACCTCCAAAGTGCTACGAATGTGGCAAAAGAGGTCACATTAGAAGAAGGTGCCCAGAAATAATGGAAAACAAAGAAATGGAAACGCAAGAAGGCGTGATAGAGCAGAGGAAACAGTCACAGGAAGAGGAGCAGAGAGCTGATTTTGAGGAAGCTAAATCAAGGAAGAGAGAAAGGAGGAGCTCATCGCCGAAAGTCGAACAAGGGAAAAAATGCAAATCACAGGATCAAGTGGGATCACTGAGGAAAGAAGATAATAGCAGCAGAACATTACCACAGAATCATACAGTCTCACAATCGCACAGACAGACAGATACACAGATGCATAAACACACAGACATACATACACTCGGAAGCGAAGAAGATAACGCAGAGTTACAGAAAGCTAAAAGCACAGAACCTGAAAACACAGACACACAAACACAACATGCAGACTTACAGTCACATAAACATGCAGAACCACAGACAGATAAACACACAGATATACAGTCACAAAGAAATATAGAACAGACGCATGGTAGTACAGCATCACAAAAACAAAAAAGAAAAGACAAACAGACGCAGGAGGTACATAGGAACGGCATATATTTGATGTCATATCGATACACACAAAAAATAGAGAAGATATCCAAAATAAGACATTGTCAAAGTGGACCTCTCGGACCGTTGCGATAAGGAGGCGAGATGGATTTTAATAGAAAAAGAAAAGTATAAAAAATTAAAAGAGGCTTTCCCGACAGATATAAACCCACTGGGGCCCGAGGTGAATTTCGAACCCAGCGCTCAAGTGGTGAACTACGAGGAAATAAAAAGATTATATAAAATGGTGAGTAGTTTTATTTTGGATAAATTATTGAGATAATTTTGAAAAGAACTATCGAAGACTGTGAAAGGAACTATTAAGAACTATTGAAATAATTGAAATAACGCGGCCGCCCCGGGGTGGCCGTCCCATCATCATTGTTTAATTTCATTGTTCCATTCTATCATGTGTTAATTGTCCCTGCATGTGTGTATTGTCCCATCTGTGTTTAGCCCCTTGTGGGTAATAAAGAAATTGGTATTTCGTCCGTTTTTTACGCTCTGAGTTCAAATTCTGCCGAGGTCGACTTTGCCTTTCATCCATTCGGGGTCGATAAAATAAGTACCAGTTGAGTACTAGGGTCGATGTAATCGACTCGCCCCTCTTCCAAAATTTCAGGCCTTGTGCCTATAGTAGAAGGGATTATTATTATTATTGGCTTATATTCACCTACCATTTCAAGAACCCTCAAAACGAGAGAATTCTGTAATAAACTAACAATGTTCAGTGATGAAACATATTCAAAAATAACCCAAGTAAATGGACTTATTCCACCGTCTCTGTAACTATTCGCATCATTTTTCTGAGACCAGTTCTAGATGACTAACATTGTTAATAATTGTTTCCTAATTCGTTTTTAAATAATTCATCATATGAACAACACGACTAGCTGTTAGTAATATATTACTGACAGTTTGTATTTAACAATTTTATATATAGTTGATATTTATTACTAACAAGACGGTCTGATTAACATGGGGCGATGATTTAATAACATGATTTAATTAATGGATGCCATGGTGTAGTGCGAAGTTCCTGGCGAAACGCCAACACATGTCTGATACTTGGCTGATGTACAGGATGATCCAAAAGTCCCTTTCTCATTAATGTAACCCAACTAACAACTGAGGTCGGTTGATGTCTCTATACCTCTTTCACAGCTCACATCTCCTCACCACAGCCTTCATCTACTTTCCCTGCATTCATTAAACCCCGGACCCCATTTTTCCTGTTGAATGCTACGGCTTGGGGATTCTGGGAAAGCTGTCTACACCGCCAGCCAGCTTGACCACCGCTGAATGTTGAGCTAGGTGTGCCTAGAAGATTGAATAGTATCACCGTTATTATATAGCGCCATTTTTAGGACAATGAATATTTCCTCATCTTTTAATAATGACATTTTTCTAAAACTTACGGTTTCAAACTTCGGCAATTTCAGGGCACGAGTCGATTAGATCAGCATCAGTGCTCAATTAGTACGTATTTTACTGGCCTCGAAAGGATGAAAAGCGAAGTTAACTTCGGCGGAATTTGAATTCAGAACTCAGCCATTTAAACAGCTCTTAGGAAACAATGCACTCACAACTCAGTGAGTGCATTGTTTTGTATAGCAGAAACAGCTGTAAGCTAATAAAAGTGATTACGTAACTCATTCTTTTGTCATTCATTCATAGATAGATAGACATACATCCTGTTCTCCTCATGTTTCTCGCTGTGAATATTGGATTTTTCACTCAGAAGTTACAGTTATTACTTCATTTCGGATATAACTATTTTAAGCTACATTCATTTTTTTTCTTCTAGTTGATACTCGTAAATTGATAATATTCATGTATCTATTACTTATCTTGCATTGAAGCAGTTAATTAGCATCTGACAAACATGTTTACTATAATTGGTTCGGCAGAGGTACCAAGTTATGTAAAGATCTGCAATAAAATCACAATGGTCTTTTTTGATATTTGATTACAATCAATAAAAACCTGACCAGACGGCATTTCCGTGATTTTCTACCTCTCAGTCATTCTAATCCGACTAACACCGACTCACTTTATTTTAAAATTTTGTGTGTGGTTAAGAAGCTCGTTTTGCAATCGTTTGGCTTCGAGTTCAGTCCCACTGTGCTGCGCCATGAGCAAATTTCTTCTGCTATGGCCCTAGGTCGACCAAAGCTTTCTTAGTCAGCCACAGTGGAATTTGAACTCATAACGTCAAGACGGACGAGATGCCGCTAAGCATTCCGCCCGGTGTGCAAACGTCTCTGCCAGTTGGCTGCCTTAAACTTTTAATACATATTGCAGTTTATGTTTCTCTACTACAAATTAATGCTTTGTGCGCATGATCATACAAAAAGGTCCCTGCACTTAAATACGACTGATTTATATATTTGAACTTTAAGTATATCATCATACGATGTATATAGTAAATTAAATTCAGACGAAGACTTGAATTATTAAACTAGTTACATCTTCTTATAGTTGTTCATATATATAGTCCATATCGATACAATTGGCAGTGTATATACCATATCTTAGTTTGTCCATTCTACTGGCGTGTTCAAAGATAATTACTATCGAAGACACTTTCATTGTGCCTTTTATATTTCGTTGACACACTGACAGGGCGCTTAGCCAAATACTGAGTATAAATGTACATTCTAAGTTAAACTGTCCATTAAAAAAAAAAAAACTCTGTGTGTGTGCGATGGACTCTCCCGTCGAAGACGACATATGAGCGTTCACTTTTGCCGAACGACCTGAAGAAATGATTTGTATAGTGATTTAGTGTACGTGTTGCACATTAGCTAACTCTCTTCATCAAATCAACGTTTCCTGAACAGGTGCACTGTGTACCACGCGTCAGGCGTCGAAATAATCGCAGAACGTGAAGTGAAGTGTTTTGCTCAAAAACACAACACACTAACCGATCTAGGAATTGAAACCACGATCTCGTGATCGTGAGTGCATCACCTTAACCGTTGGGCCATATACACATATATGCATGTAAGGAGGTGAGGTATAAATTGTTTATAATTTATGTGTATGTATGCGTTTATCATCGTATATATATATATATATATATATATATATATATATATATATATTATCATTCATTAAATGATAAAGAGGAGCAAGTAATCATTTAAATACGCTTTACCACAAGTAATTAACAATAAAACTAAGCGCTCGTGGATTTTCCACGAGTAACCACTTTTAAACTTATAATTATGGGAGTTAGTCTGTCAATTCTATTTGCGTCTCTACTAACTCTCTGTTCCAAGGGCAGAGAATGAGATGCAGTGTTCATGCCTTTACAATAGGCATTAACAGCTAAAAAAGAAAAAAAAACTGGCTTCCTGCTCAATAAAAATTCCTTCTCACTTTAACTACATAAACGCTTTTCTTATTTTGTGTTTGCCCTTTTTTTAAAAAAAATTTTTTTAACAATTATTTTGAAGTTTATCACGTTTGCTAATAACTAAAGCCATAATTAAGTCTGTTGACAAATGATACATTTCCTGATGTTATACGCTCGCAATTTTTCCCCTGATAAGAAAATAAATTTCTACATATTTATGAATCAAAGGAATGAAACAACTAGGTCAGAAAACAGTATTTATTTGTTTGAAATAAATAAAAGCACAAAAAGGTAACAGTCTCCTACGTTTGGTTTTGTGTCGTGTAGATTACATTGAATCTATGTCACTCACAGCATTTAAGTTGAAGAAGAGACAGACAGAAAACGAATACTGTAATAAAACGAAGCTTCTGTTGTATCCGCCCAACCAATCTCGTCAAATTACAACTGTTAAATAGGTGAGATGTTTTGTTAGGAGAGGGATGGCTTGAGTGTATTCATACGGACCCCATTGGCTTGGTTATATAGGGTGAGGTGATAGGTGAGGTTATTTTCGTTTATATTTATTTTGAAATGTTGTCGTAGGTTAGAAGTTTCTCGATATTTCTGTCAGTTCACTACTGACCCGAAATTATGATGTAGGAAGAGTAAAAAAAAGGTCATACTATTTTCTTTCATTTTACATTACACTGAACCATTAAATACGAGCCAACGAGGGACTTTCTACGTGGTTGCTTGATCTACTTACCAGCCGAATCTCACTAAAATCGCACCCTACTGTCTTGAAAGGGGCAAGTACACGTTATATGGTGTAGTCGAGGGTGCAGCGAGAGGAAAGGAGAGAAATGAGATGAATGGAATGCTTTTGATCATATTTCAGTCAATCAGCTCCAACTTGCGGTTTAACATCAACTAGCTTCAATAATACTGATTTTCTTGAAGTTTACTGTTCATAGACTTTTGTTCCTAACATTAATGATTTTAAGGCCTTCTTACATCCTCTGGTTGTTTACTACTGTTAACAGTCATTTGTTAAAGTTTTATACATTATATGACATTCTTATTAACTGGGAAGCAGCTATAAGCTCCAGTATCTTGCAAACTGTTCTCAATCACTCCTCCACAAAGCTGGAAGTGGGATTTAAATTTTAGGTTTTATATATTTCTCCTAATTGCTCGTTTGTTAGAATGAAGGTGTGTGGGTTAGAGTGTTGCACTCATGATCGCAAGATCGTGGTTTCGATTCGCGGACCGTGTAGTATGTTGTGTTCTTTTGTAAAACACTTCATTTCACGTTGCCCCAATTCATTCAGCTGTAACTGAGTGAGCCTGCGACTAACTGGCGTTCCGTTCAGGGTGACTGTTGTGATTTCAGTCACTTATGCGCCGTTGAAACCGAGTAACCGTTCCTATGAGTTAGTAATATCCAGTGCTACATAATATACTACGGGTTAGAAGGCGGCGAGCTGGCAGAAGCGTTACCGCGCCAGGTAAAAATTGTTAGCGGCACTTCGTCCGTCTTTACGTTCTGAGTTCAAATTGCACCAAGGTCGACTTTGCCTTTCATCCTTCCGGGATCGATAAAGTAAGTACCAGTTGAGAACTGGGATCGATGTAACCGACTTGCTCCCTCCCCCGAGCTTGCTGGCTCTATACCAAAATTTGAAACCAATATGCTGCGGGTTAATGAGGAGACAGCTTGAAACATTGAAAATTTTACTGGATTGATTCATCATGTAAGAATCGTATTACTTTTCACTAAGATTTTTGTGATATATATATATATATATATATATATATATATATATATATATATATATATATATATATATATATATATACATATATACATAGAGAGAGAGAGAAATTTTACCAAATTCGGTCCACCCAACAATAAATTGTTATAAAGCATAAGAACTAATGAATGAATTAATCTGTAGATTTTGTTTTTCAAATGATCATTTGATTTTTTTTAATGAACGTAGGAGTTTTTTTTTTCTATTCTTCCTTTGTAGATTAGGCAAAGAAGAAACAAATACAACTGTTTACAATAAAACTTAACACGTACCGTTTATTAAATTCAATTTAAAATAGATTCAATGAAGAAGAAATTTTAAATTAATTGCCTGTGGCGCAGGTATTTCTATGTAGTTAGAAGCTCGCTTTGCAACCAGGTGGTTTCGAGTTCAGTCCCACTGCGTAGCACTTTGGGCACCGCCCGACCAAATCTATGTGAGTGAATGCTATAGTCAGAAACTGAAAGAAGCCCGACGTATGTTTTATATAAAAATTTAAATGGTTCGGACCAGACCTCCAAATAGAGAAGAATTGGGCCGAGGTATCGAGCAGGGTGACCCACATTGCCAAGACCTGTTCTTGGCGGTGGCTATCCCTGAAAGGGAGGGTGGAGGTGGCCAATGTGTTTATCGCATTGGTCATCATATACTGCCTAACCGTTGTGCCTTGTCCTGATTCGTGGTTGATCAAGCTGGAAAGACAGCTCTTCCACTTCTTATGGCAGGGCTTGAAACCGTTTGTAAGACACTCTATTTGCTGTCAACAACCATTAAAAGGTGGGCTAGGGATGCCTTGGCTGTTGATGCGCAAACCTGCACTGAGGAACCTGTGGCTCTACCTGGATGGTGAACGGGTGTGGTCTTCGCTGGTGAAACCACACCCGTTTTGCCAGCAGGTATGGTTTCCCAGGTTCACTAGTTTCGAGGGACGGGAAACCTGGTTCAATCGTAGATTGAAGTTGGGTACATAGTATACGGAGTGTCGCAAGGCACTCCTGCTTTTCCGTCGCCCAGGCAATGTCTGTGGTAGTGGTTCCACCGCTGTCTTTTATAGACGGTTTCTAGAGGCGGAATGCGATGATACATTGAGGGAAACCCTAGATTTTGACGATAGTCATCTGGCCAGTCTGTTCCAACGTACATTCGGGCCGAAGACCCTGGATAATTTTCAGAAGTCTTTGGCATGGCAGTGTTACCGCGGAGCCTTACCTGTCCGGGATAAATTCTCAAGGCACGGTGGCCGAGACACTCCAATCTGTCCAAGATGTGGGTGGGACAAGGAAACCGTCCCGCACGCTATTGTTTAGTGCCCGGATGTGTCTGACGTGTGGGTTTATGCCGAACAACTGGAGGAAGAGTACAGCTGTTGACTGAATCTATAGTGAAAATTAACCTACCGGATTTCTTAACGAAAGAAGGTAAGAATTGTTTTCTCTCTGTAGTAGCAACTGCGAGAGGGATTATATGGAGGACAAGAATGAAAGGAATAAGGTCAGGCACCTTCATCTCTGGCGAATTTTTTCATCTTCTACCTAAAAAGGCAAATAGAGCTGGAGAGGAGATGTTTGACTGAAGACAGGTTTGGAAAAAGATGGAAGAATGTCGCACGAATGTTGGGCATGAAAAGCTCCGTGTGAATGCGATATGGTTCAAAAACCCAGGTCAGTGGTACGGCGGGGTTCGTTATAAACCCACCTCCACTCCATCTGTTATGTCTTATTGTGTCCTATCATCATCCGTATTATATATAATGTATTTAGAATTTTTTAAAGGACCCCAATCGCATTTCATGTAAAACCATTCGATTTCATTGTGCAGTCCCTTCTATGTAATGTCCTTAAGGATAATAAAAAATTAAGAAACGTTAGCACGCCGGGCGAAATGCTTAGCGGTATAACGGCTCCGTGAGTTTACTGGTCGGACGTGTTATTACTCGCTGCGATTTTTTTAGTATAACGCCACTATTGTTTGGTGGGCGTAGCTGAGATGGAGAAAATGAAGACGTATGCAGCAGCGACGGGGAGTCGAGCTTCCGTCGTCCCAGGCCTGCTGAAGCAATATGAAATACATTGGAATGAAGACATGGCTAAGAAAATTGAAAAATATAAAGAAATGATAAAGAAGGAGGGGCCAAACGTAAAGTTGACCCCATTAGAGGAGGAAAAGACGAAAATGGAAATTGGAGTCGTGGAATATAAATCCTTTTCAAGGAAAAATAAAAGAATAGAGAGTGCAACGAAGGAGGAGGTGGAGGAGTGTTTGAAGGAATTGCAAGAAGATGTGTTGTTTTTTACAAGAGGCAAGACATACGCGTCTGTAGAAATAACATTTGTATCGGAGGAGGCAGAAAAGAAATACGCCAATAAAACACTAGCCAATGGAAATTGGATGCTCTTTCCTAATAAGTTGGGTAGACGTCCAACGTGGATTAGAGTGGGTAGGATCCCACCGAAAATAGAGTTGGAATGGGTAATGGCAGCAGTTTTTCCTGAAAGAGAAGGAGAAGATGCAAGGATAATTATGATAAGCAGAACCCAACAAATAAATTGCTGGGGGTATGGATTGAATGTGCTTTTTATAGCAAGTCAGAAAGTTTATAGTGACATACCGGAGACACTGGAGCTGCCTAACGAGGACAAACTGGACATAATGTTGGAGGGGAGACCTCCAAAGTGCTACGAATGTGGCAAAAGAGGTCACATAAGAAGAAGGTGCCCAGAAATAATGGAAAACAAAGAAATGGAAACGCAAGAAGGCGTGATAGAGCAGAGGAAACAGTCACAGGAAGAGGAGCAGAGAGCTGATTTTGAGGAAGCTAAATCAAGGAAGAGAGAAAGGAGGAGCTCATCGCCGAAAGTCGAACAAGGGAAAAAATGCAAATCACAGGATCAAGTGGGATCACTGAGGAAAGAAGATAATAGCAGCAGAACATTACCACAGAATCATACAGTCTCACAATCGCACAGACAGACAGATACACAGATGCATAAACACACAGACATACATACACTCGGAAGCGAAGAAGATAACGCAGAGTTACAGAAAGCTAAAAGCACAGAACCTGAAAACACAGACACACAAACACAACATGCAGACTTACAGTCACATAAACATGCAGAACCACAGACAGATAAACACACAGATATACAGTCACAAAGAAATATAGAACAGACGCATGGTAGTACAGAATCACAAAAACAAAAAAGAACAGACATACAGACGCAGGAGGTACATAGGAACGGCATATATTTGATGTCATATCGATACACACAAAAAATAGAGAAGATATCCAAAATAAAAGACATTGTCAAAGTGGACCTCTCGGACCGTTGCGATAAGGAGGCGAGATGGATTTTAATAGAAAAAGAAAAGTATAAAAAATTAAAAGAGGCTTTCCCGACAGATATAAACCCACTGGGGCCCGAGGTGAATTTCGAACCCAGCGCTCAAGTGGTGAACTACGAGGAAATAAAAAGATTATATAAAATGGTGAGTAGTTTTATTTTGGATAAATTATTGAGATAATTTTGAAAAGAACTATCGAAGACTGTGAAAGGAACTATTAAGAACTGTTGAAATAATTGAAATAACGCGGCCGCCCCGAGGTGGCCGTCCCATCATCATTGTTTAATTTCATTGTTCCATTCTATCATGTGTTAATTGTCCCTGCATGTGTGTATTGTCCCATCTGTGTTTTGCCCCTTGTGGGTAATAAAGAAATTGGTATAACGGCTTTGTGAATTATTGTGAATACTGTTGTGTTACTTTGTGTAAACTGTCTCGGTGAATAATTGTGATTTTTGTGGAATTATTTCGGTTGCATTTCACGTGAGCTGCTGCATTTTCCCCAGCTATGGCAAGTAGTAGTGTCTCCAGTATGGAGAGCTATGCCAAGGCCACTGCGGTGAGGAAGCCAGTGCCGCTAGAGACCAAGTTAATCAAGTTGGATATGGAGGAGGTGATCAGAAGCAGGAATTTGATAGAATTTGAGGGAGACTCATACAAATTGTGTCCCCAAAAGAGACTAAAGAAAATAAGATTCTGAGGACAGTAGTGTATCGTACACAGGCTGTCGAAACCGGTAAAATTGAAATGGTGACGGAAGAAGAAATCGAGGAGTGCCTGGGTGAAATTGTAAATGAAGCCACGTACATCAACAGAGGAAGAAAGTTCGGTACGGTTGAGGTGAGGTTCGCCACTATAGAAGAGGCAACCAAGCATGCAAGAAAATAGCATTGCTACCAAGCTATAGAGGAATAAGAAGTGTAGAAATACGAATTCCCAGAGTTACACCAGATATTAAACCAGAGTGGTTGGTTGCAACAGTGCTGGCTGCAACCAAGGAGGAGCCCGAATTGGGACCAGCGGCGAAAACAAAAGTGTGCAAATGGTGGGGATTTGGACTCGAAATGTGGCTTTTTGCCACATTCGAGGACATAGAAAGAATTCCCTACCAGATAGAAGTGTAGGACGAGAAAACGTTAAATGTCGTAAAATTTATATTATGATCACTATGGATCTAATTTACATAGATGATACAAAGACAAATACAAACAGATGTACAAAATGTATGAGTTCTTTTTAAAAATTTTTTACGATGTTTTTATAAAATTTAAAAAACGATGACTTTGAATATTCAGACATACATATGCATGCATACCCACACACATCTATATAAATATATATATATACACATATATACATACATACATACATACACACACACACACATACCCATACATACACCTACACACATGTATGTCTATAAAAAGAAGGGGAGATTGGGTTTTTCAACCCGGCAGCTTATAAGGCCCAGCAGTTTGCCTTTTATTTTCTCAATGATTAGTTTGGGTGACTTACACCCACCTTTTTCACTACTTCCTTCCATCTTCGTTCATATACTTTCTCTGACAGGGTTCTCTTTTCCAGCCCTATCTTGCTCTTCAGGTGATATCTGAAGTAGAACAGCAATCCAGGGCCGGATATGTAGGACCCTGTCACGATGCCTTCCATTCTCGTCCTCCATATACACTCTTTCAATACTGCTACCGTACAGAGAAAACAAGCCTCACCTTCCTTTGATAGTCCAGTTGGCGGTATCATCTTTATCATAGACTCAGCCGACAGCTGTACTCGTCCCAGATGCGACAACACGTGTTCCACGTAAATCATCAAGCCGGAGAGCTTCCGACAATGTACGAGAGCGTGCTGGACAGTTTCACTGTCCTGCTCGCATCTTGGACATGTCGGTGGCACTGCTAAACCGTGCCTGGATAACTTTTCGCGAACAGGTAGAGCATTCCTGTAACTCTGCCAAGTCAGAGATTTTTGGAAATTATCCAAGTACTCTGGCTTGAAGGTCTTACGAAACAGGTTGGCGAGTTGGTTCTCGTCGAACCCCAGAGCCCCTCCTAAGACGTCATCGTTTCCCTCCTCCACTAGCCGTCTGTAGAATACCGAGGTGGTATTCCCGCAGCCAGCCTTGCCCGTCTTGTGGATAGACCAGAGTGCCTGACGGCACTCCTTCTGCCATAAAGTCAGATTACATCTTCTAATGAGACCGGGTTTAAATCGTTCCAGCGAGGCCGGTCGCGGCAAGAACTCCTCCGCCAACGGACTCCACACCTTATCACCCTCCAGGTGGCACCAGAGATGTCTCAGCCTCAACGCATGTCTGCGCATCATTAGCCGGGGCATCCCCAAACCACCCTTTAGCGGTTCCTGGCAGCATACGGAGCGCCTCACAAGTGGCTTCCCCCCCCCCCCCCTCCACAAAAAGCGGAAGAGGAGTCGTACCAGCTTGTTTAGCCAAAAATCGGGGCAAGGCACAACGGACAGGCGGTAGGTGATTACAGATGCTATAAACATCTGCACCACCTCCGCTCTACCCTTCAAGGACAGAGACCGCCAAGACCACTTCCGGATTATGGCCTCCACCTTGTTTACTACCTCGCTCCAATTCTTCTCCGTCTGTGAGTCTGAACCGAACCAGACTCCAAGCAACTTAACAGGACCATCTGTCCAGTGTCCAACGACACTGGACGATAACGGCCTGTTCCTCCAGGTGCCGAGGCGCAGACCGATGGACTTGTCCTTGTTAACTTTTGCTCCTGCCACCGCTTCGTATCTTCGGAGAGCATCTTCTACTCGAGGTAGTTGTGCTTCCTCAGACACGATGAGAGTGACGTCGTCCGCATACGCAGAAGTAAACTTACCGCATCCGATCTCATTAGGGTTGCCACCCAACTTCTCCAGCCTCCGCAGCAATGGCTCCAGGGCCAAAACATAGAGGACCGGAGACAAGGGGCACCCTTGACGAACAGACCGCTTGATCGAAAACGGCTCCGTTAGGTAACCGTTTATCTGGACGGTGGACTTAATGCCGCTGTACATAGCGGAGATCCACCCGCGAAAGCCCGGGCCCATCCCAGCCGCTTCGAGGACGGCCTCCAGGTACCGATGGTCGACCCCATCGAATGCTTTACTTTGGTCTAAGTGGACCACTGCCCCTCCTTTGCCGGCTAATTTCCCAACCCTGTCTAAGGTGTAGCGGAGAAGGTGAAGATTGTCCTGGATCGACCTGCCTGGGATTGCACAGGTCTGTGCCTTCCCGACAAGCTTCTCCACGACCGCCGTCAACCTTTTAGCTAACACCTTGGCCAAAATCTTTAGCTCTACGTTGAGTAGAGTTATGGGCCTATAGTTACTAATGCTATCCCCCTTGCTTGGGTCCTTCTGTATCAGCGTCACAACTCCCCGGCTTACAGAACTGGGAATTCTCCCATTCTGCTGCCAGTTTGCATAGACGCCTGCCAGAATCTCCCCAAACAAGTCCGGCATTGCTCGGTAAAACTCGTAGGGCAGACCATCCAGTCCCGGAGACTTTTCCCCCAGCGCACTCGGCCAGCACCTCTCTTACCTCCGCGGGAGTGATCAGGCCTTCACAGCATTCAGCCTCGCGCGCCGAGAGTCGAGGCCCGCCAGCTAGGAAGTCCCTTAAGGGCTCCCCACGCCCAAGCGGACCGCCCTCCCCGAACACCCGAGCAAAATGCTGGTGAAGGGCCTTTTGCATCTCCTCCTGTCCATAGATCCTGCGTCCCTGCCCGTCAGTTAAAGACCCAATGCAGGACTTCTTGCCCTTCTGACTCTCCACATGGCGAGCCCATCTGGCTGCGTTGATACCTTCTCGTTTCCCAGCGCGTAACTTAGCTCTGACTCGGCATCCTTCATGTTTGGCATTGAGGTGACGATACAAGACCGTTCTCGCCGCCGTCACTCTGGATGCGGTGCCAGATTCCATTGCCTCATCTAGACTCCTGACTAAGTCACCCTCTATTCTAGACCTATCTAAACTTAGCTGATTGCTAAATCTAATGGACTCAAGTCGTATGGCTCTCTTGAGGGCGTGCCACCATCTATTATTAATGATGGTGCCACATAATGCCCTCTGCACTAACTCCTTAATCCGGGTACGAAAAGCTACACAAGTCAAAATAGACTTGTTCATTTTCCAATACCCGGGTCCCTGTCTATGACACTTATCTATATGCACCTCACACGTCACAAGTTTGTGATCCGAGTAAGGCACAATGCAAAAATGTGGACAGCTAAAACTATTCTTATCTCTTTCCTTAAATATTCTATCTATATACGATCTGCGTGAGCCGTCGTTATTACTCCACGTCCACTGTGGAACGCTCGGCTCATCCAGTCGGTAACGGTCTACTAGATTAAAGCTCTCTAGTAGACCTTTGAGGCAAGAATTTCCTTTCCTATCAGCGGAGCCTACACTATCAACTCGCGCATCGAGAATAGTGTTGAAGTCCCCTAACAATACTATGGTTTTAGACGTCAATAGAAAGTACTCCAGGTTCTGAAAAAATCCGACTGCCCGTGTTCGTTAGGAGCGTATACAGCCACCAACCTGAAGGACTGCTTACTTTCGTGTGTCACATCTAGGACGACCAGCCTACCTTCTGGGTCCAGAAAGACAGTACGTATCTGCAAATCCAAGTTTTTCTTGATGAGGACTGCCACGCCTGCACCTCCCCTCCGGCTCGGAGAAATAAATTTCTCGTAACCATTGAGGAGGGGCGAGAACGCTTCAGGTCCCTTCATCTTGGACTCGGTTATTACAGCCACATCTATTCTATGTGAAATGAGGTCGTGCAGAAAACAAGCCTGTTTCCATTTCGACCCCATTCCACGCACATTTAAACTACCCAACTTAATCATTGAAAAATAAAGGTAGAAAATGAGGACTTACGGTTGTGAGAGGGAGCATGGCACTTTTTGTCTGCCAACCTCCCCTCCTCCTTCCGTTTCTGCATTGCTCTTTCTCGGGGTTGCCACCGGGCTCTGGTTTGGGGTGGCTGTCGGGCTGACAATCAATCTGCCCTCTTTTACGTCGTTGGAGACGTCAATTATTAGTTTGTTTCTAACGTGTTCCTGAAACAGTCTTTCTGCAAAGTCTTCTTCTGAGACCTTTGCATATCTGTATTGAGCGTCCTCTGTGCCGCTCTTGAAATATCTTACCCTTGGGTGGGCTTTGATATACTTTACAACTTTTTCATTTTTTGTGTTTATCGCCACTATTTTTTCGTTTATTTTTAAACCTTTCAATGCAGGTTGAGGGGTGGGGGGCTTGAACCTCTGTCCTATCAGCGTTGTGCCAGCGGGGTAAGGGTGGGAAGTTGTTTTTTTTTCCTCTGTCTGTGCAGAGGTTTTTTTTTTGTTTGGGGAGGGGACTCTGGCGCGTGTTATTTCTTCCTTTTGTTGCTCGCCATTGAGAACTCCATCTTTTCCGTTTCGTTCTCCACTACGGCAACTATTTTTTCTCTCTCTTGTTCTTTTTCTTGCTGTTTTTTTCCTTCTACCGTGTTTCCACTCTCCACCTCGATGGTGACTGCTTTGCCCCTTTCTTCCTCTTCCACGTCCGCTCTCGGAGGAGGGGCGCCACTCGCCCTAACGGTGCTTGGCTTTGCTCTTATACAGTCCGAGCGGACGCGACCCCTCCGCCCACACTTGAAACATCTGGGTCGACGTCCCTCCACCGACACGCGGATGGTACGCCCCTCCCCCACAAACACCCCATCAGGCAAATTCTCGAATGTGCCGCTCTCAGCCTGGACCAGAACTTCCAGCGTCTGACCCCTCCATCCGGCCGCCTCCCCCCTCCTCATGCTCAGAACATTCATCCTCTCCTCGACGCCGAACACAACCGCTGCCGCCGCCCACACTACGTCGCATCTGAAAGGCACGTCCTCAATGGTCACCCGTGCCGCTCCCCCTCCCATGCAAGTGGGCAGCAACATGATTATATCGCTCTTCAACGTCTCCGTCGAGACCCCCCTCGCCACCTCAGCCGAGTCGAAGTGCACCTCAACCGCTGCACCTCGCACTCCGCGGCTGACGTGGCGGACCCTTGGCCACACCGGCGCCAGACACCTCTCGACCAGTTCGCCACGAACCTCCGTGATCCCTTCCTCTTTCACATTGTATACCTTGCACACCACCATCTCCTCCCTTCGGGCACTGACAATCTCGGGCGGCGTAATCAATTTGGCTTCACCATCCACCCCCCGTGTGCACCTCCCGAACGCGCACAGACTCTCCTTCACAATTCTCAGTTCAATGGTGCTTCCACCAACAGCCCGAGAAAAACCTTGCTTTGGCACACCTCCCCGAATGGGAGCGCTGCCCCCGGCTGTCGCCACTCTGTCAAAAAGACAAAAATAACAGAAAAAATTCCTGTCGCCAAGACAAATGAATGGCACTCTCCCGCCCCGCAGGGCGAAAAACCACTGTTAAACAAACAGTCACAAAAATGTCCCACAATAACAGACGCAAAAGAACTCACACAGACGCAGCAGCAAAGATACCTGAATCAAGATATAATACTCCAAACACGAGAAAACGTTGAATGTCGTCGTCGAGGGAAGAAAACCAAATTGTTATATATGCGGGGAGAGAGGTCATATGAAGACCAAATGCCCTCTATATGAGTTCACACAGCCACAGCAAGAGAAAGCACAAACAGAGGAGGAAAGAATTGTAGACCACACTGAGGAAATAAAAGAGAGACAGAAGTGTGAAACAGAGAAAACAAAGAAAAACGAAAATGGAGCTGCTAGCCCTAAAAAGCGAAGGAAAAATAAGTCAACAGAACGGTCAACAGAAAACAAAAAAGATAAAAAAGCCAGAAACTAATAATGTACAAGAAGAGGAGGAGAGAACAGAGAATGATGTGAAATACAAGGGGCAATTTTTTTGCAGATTCGTACTCTCTATAAAAAAAATTAGAGGGGTGTTGGGAGGTGGGGTACAAAAGGATTCTTGCCAAACTCATTAAAATAGAAGGGGCCTTTGGTAGTAAAAAGGTTGGAAACCACAGGTATATACAATATACGGCCTGTTGACAAATACATTTATGAGTGTTATAGCGGTTATTAAATAGCTGAAGGAACTTTAAAAATTTCATTAAAGAGAAAATCATTCAGAAATTGTTGTTTCTCGGCTAGTAAAATTAAAATTGAGCCATCAGTTTTGATAGTTTAGGGAAAAAAATTCATTTAGTTTCCTAACTGTCGTAAACTAAATTTGTATCAAGTTCTGACATTGTAACAACCGGTTGTTGACAAATCATGGTCCTCGCCACATCTTATGTAGCAGTCATTTATATACGTTCTGGTCTAGATAATCTTCAACGAACCAAAACCTGATTCATACAATATGGAAATAGGGTCAGCCCATTTACATTGGCATTTCTTTTATTTTTTTCTAGTCTTAAGTTGTTTTACTTTTTGTTTGTTTTTCTTTTTCTGTATGTTTTCTTCATATGAAGAGAACATTTTCAATAGTTTTCTTTCCTGTTTTTCAAGCAGACGTGTGTTAGTGGTGGTTATTAATATAACACTTTTAACATTTGATATCGTTTTATTACTCGCCTCCGAAGTTTCAAATTGGTAATAATACATTAGTGCACACATTTTTTTTTAATAATGTGTACACGTATTTTATAAATGTTAGTATTATTTTTTATTTGTAATACTTATATAAAAACTGTTTAACGTATTTGGGGTTAACAAGAGAATTTACAGACTGCATTCAATCTGAGAAAAATGTTTACGTGGCTTATGTAAAGTTAAAAGGGCATGGGAAAATGTAGAATATCTGTTTTGCACTTATAGATAAGATGAAACGTATTTGTTTCACTAAAAGTAGACTCAGGTGATATTTATTGCTTTTATTTATTTTCTTTTTGAGCTTGTTTATTATAATATCGGTTCCAATATGTTTTATTATAGACAGAGAATCCAGTTTCTGAGCACGGTCGTAATCATAGTTAGAAATGTGTTATAAGGTCTAGAATGATTGTTAGATAAGCAGTAGTGGTTTGTAAGAATCATTAAAGCGAACATTTATGAATAATTGAACAGAATATTTATGTTTTAATCCAATGAAATAGTACATTTATTTCCCATATAAGAAATCTCACAAATGTCGTAGGTGTTGTGAAGGATGTGAAAAAAGTCAATACGTTTATCTTTAAAGGTTGAAAGCAAGTATTGAATTCAAGGTGATAATTTCTACTTATTAAAGCTAAACGGGTTTGACGCTCACGTAGAAGTATTTCATGAATAGGAACTTTGAAAACAAATAGCACTTTGAAAATAAAGCACTTTGAAGTAATTTTACATTCCAGACAATTTTCTAAAAACATTATAACAAAATTTAATGTCATTTATTCAGTTTCACAAAGTTCAGTTTCACTCTGCGTTTTGAAAATTATTCTCACGAGAAAACCACAAAACTAGTTTCGATTTATTTTTAAGTATGTGTATTTTGAACGGGAAAAACTAAGCTTTTCTTTGATTGCTTGAACAAGTTATACTTACAACTTATATAGAACAGAGAAATTTCACTCGTAGTACTTTACTTCTTACTATCGAGCAATAAAATAATTAACCACCATTGATTTTTTTTTTTTTGTCTGGGGGATGACAGGACGGAAAAAAATATAGAATATTTAATGTTAGTAGGTATCGTTAAAATGGGATTCGAGAATGAAACAAAAGATTGACAAACGCTGAAAATCTGCTTCCTTTTTTCTTTATTTTCCATTAGAAAATGCAAACGTCTGCTGCAAGTGTGACTTTTTCTCACGTGTTCTTTTACTAGTTTTAGCC
>NC_142930.1:69747979-69802979 GCF_046866305.1 Octopus bimaculoides
ACATATATATATACACACATATATACGTGTGTATATATATATATATATATATATGTAATACACAGACATCTTCATATCCTTTTCCATGCTTACATTTGTCATATTAGTGTATGCTGAACCAGTGTTTTCTGCAGCCAGTTGACTTCACTTGTTTCCAAGTGAGGAAGTAATTTCTCAGTCTATGAAACAACAAACAATCTGATTGTTTGTTCATGTAGAGAAATGGAAGGAAATGATATTGTGGACCAGCCTTTTGTTTACAACCATCTTGCAATATATCGAGCCATGCCAAGAAGCCCAGGCATGCTTTTGCAGTGGACTACAAGCAGATGACATTGTTAGCAAAACTATTGTTTACAATCAGTTTGTGAACACATATAAGGGAAGAGAAATATTAACACACACACACACACACACATATATATATATATACATATATATAAATGTTATTTTGGGGGGTATATGAAGTCTCCATGTTCTATATCATAACTATTGCTAATATACATACACACACACACACACACACACACACACACACACACACACACACACACACACACATATGATAAGCTTCTTTCAGTTACCATCTACCAAATCCCTCACAAGGCTTTCGTCAGTCAAGGCTATATAGAAGACACTTGCCTAAGGTGCCACTTAGTAGGACTGAACCTGAAAACGATGTACTTGGGAAGTGAACTTCTTAACCACACAGCCACACCAGTACCATTCCATTTACATTTACTTGTGTGTGTATAAATATGTGTAGATACTTCCATACTGTCGTTTCCCGCTAGTGCCTAAGAATGAGGACACACTAATATTTAACAGAATTTTACAGTAGTTGGAAATTCAAAAGAAAGTATGATGTGTCACATGATGTGTACCTTCACCAATGTCTTGAAAAGGGATTGCAAGAATATTGAACCATGTTACAATATAAACTTAGTTCTTTTGTTATTATTACTTATGAATGGTGTAGATGATTTATAATATCATATTTTTCAGATAAGCATAAATTGCAGCTGTTTGAACTATTATAACACTGGGTGACTCTGTCTAAACTAAACCATATTTTGTAAGTTGACCCACCTTTATCTTCCTTTTGGTCAAAGAACAATTTAGTACTTTCCTTTCCATGTTGTTTGAAAATTCATTTGTTGAAATAATCTGCTCTGAAATGAATTTTCTGTTATACTAATGTATTAAAAAATATCATATAATTAACCTTGACATATAGACATTCATTAAATGTTTTAATGGCAATCATAAGTTGAGGTTTTTGAGAGGATGGAATTAACCAGCTAACTTGCACATTAAAAATACAGTCTGTAAATGGAAAGTAAAAATATTCAAGGATTTTCTCAAGTTTTTTTTTGTTCTCTACATTCCAACAATAAAGCTTTGTATTTTTGTTAGAAACCTGCTCTTTCCATACAGGAAGATATCAAGTAATTAGAAATAGAAGAGAACCATACATACGTATGTACGTACGTACGTACGTATGTATGTACGTGTGTACTTACGTACGTACATACGTACATACATACATACATACATACATACAATTTAGTTGTAGTCAACATTATAACATTCTACATTGTGTGGCTGAAAATAATGTCATTCTAAAGGTCATAATTTTTCTTGTGTTAAACTAGCAATAAATCTCTAGCTGTTTTGTTTATTATGCTGTAGCCTCCGCGTCTTCATATCTGACATTTAAGAAAAAGATAATGTATAATTAGATTCTAGATAATGACAAAATGACCGTATACTGCATGTAAATGACTTAGTTATACTGTGGTTAATATCTGATAATGCTAAATACTTCTGCAAATTACCTATAAAATATATAGTCAATTGTTCTGTTAAGTGTACAGTAAATCAGCTTACCTTCAGATTTATTTAAAGAAAGGAAATGCTTTATTTAGTATTTTGAACAGAAATAGATATGTGGAGTATTTTGAAGTTTTAGTTGATATTTATGAGAACTATAAAATTATTAATAAAAATATATTTAAAAGTGATCATATCTTCAAATGTTTGTTATGCTTATAAAAACATTGCTATATTGGTATATAACATTAATCAGTGAAAGATATATATATATATATATATATATATATATATATATATACACATACATACATACATACATACATGGATGGTGGTGAAAAGTTCCTGGCTTTGGGTAAAAGAAAATTCAGGAGGATCAGTTAATTATGATTTTATCAAACATATTCCTCTCTCAGATTCACACACTTTTTTGCAGCAGTTCTTCAGTTTTTCTAAGCCCTATAAAAGAACTCAGAAGATTGGACCTCCAGCCAGGCCTTTTGCAATATCCTTAAAGCCAGGAACTTTTCAGCACTACCTTGTGTGTATAAATATA
Source organism: Octopus bimaculoides (assembly GCF_046866305.1). Taxonomy (NCBI): domain Eukaryota; kingdom Metazoa; phylum Mollusca; class Cephalopoda; order Octopoda; family Octopodidae; genus Octopus; species Octopus bimaculoides. Next base: position 69,750,369 of record NC_142930.1, read on the forward strand.
TATATATATGTATACATATATACATATGAACACACTTATATACATATGCACAGATTATGTGTACATACATACATACATACATATATATATATATATATATATATATATATATATATATATATATACATATACATACATACACATGCACACATATAAACACAATACCTTTTATCCTTTCAGGCCTGGTTGGGCCTCCAACCAGGCCTTTCACGATACCCTTAAAGCCAGGAACTTTTCAGCACCCCCTTATGTGTGTGTGTGTGTGCATTTATCTCCCTTTGTGGCACATCTCAAGCCATGCCATTCACCCATGTTAAAATGTGAAGTAGCCACAAATTTCTTCTACTGTAAATTTGCCTCTACTCTCATCCTATATTAACATATGAACACCTTGTGTAAGCAACTGCTGTATCTCCTATTCCTTCTCTCTGTTCGGGTTCTTATGTCTTGCAAGTTACAAGGCAGCTTTACTAGTACTGGTATCATAGGAAAAGCACCTAGCCCACTCTGTAAAGTTGTTGGTGTTGAAAAAAACATCTTACTGTAGAAATCTTGCCAAAACTAAGACACTGGGGCAAGACATGGTCCTAGGATCTATTGGATCCTGCATTACTGTCCAACTCTTACCAGAATGGAAAACAGATGTAAAAATGAAGATATATATATATATATATATATATATATATATATATATACGCGCACACACACATACATACATACATATGGGGGGTGCTGAAAAGTTCTTGGCTTTGAGTAAAAGAAAATACTGGAGGATCAGTTAATTATGATTTTATTCAATATATTCACCTTTCAGATTCACACACTTATTGCAGTAGTCCTTCAGTTTTTCTAATCCCTGTAAAAGAACTGGGAAGGTTGGGCCTCCAACCAGGCCTTTCACAATGCCCTTAAAGTGTATGTGTTTGTGAATTTGCAGTAAGTCTGTGTGTCCCTCCACCCAAAACAAATCATAACAGGTTTTAATTAGTAAGCTGTAAAGGTGAAAGAGGAAAAAAAGTAAGGTAAGAAAGGAGTGTGACCTGAAAAAAAGAGGAAGCAAATGGAGAAGGGTTGGAGGGCAATAAAAAGAATGGATGAGAGAGAAAGAGAAAGTAAGTGAAAAAAAATTAGAAGGTGGTCATCAGATTACATTTGCATCTCATTTACATAAGTGTACTCTACTATATATATCTATCAAAAGATTACACACCACATGCAAACATAGATAAGATTCTATAAACATGTGAACATATACTGTCTGTGCACACTCATCTATCAATAGATTGTCCACAATACACACTTATACAGACAAAATATTTATGTACATGAGATGCAGATGTGGCTGTGTGGTAAGAAGCTTGCTTCCCAACCATATAGTTCACAGTTTAATCACACTGCTTGACACCTTGGGCAAGTGTCTTCTACAATAGCCTTGGGCCAACCAAAGCGTTGTGAGTGGATTGGATTTGGTAGATTAAAACTGAAAGAAGCCCAATGTATATATATATATATATATATATATATATATATATATAAGAAAATAGAGATAAATCAATTAATAATTATATTTATTCATTTAAAAAATAGACATAATCTCTGACAACTGTTTCGATTCAAACTTTAGAAATTAGTTAAAATAATTAAATCATTGTGAAGTTGAATCTCGTCGAAGGTAGAAAAACAATATACCATTACATTATATTTCTATGTGTTAAGTGTATGAAGCATACCAGTGCTCCGTACACTTAACACATAAAAATATAAAAATGTAATGGTATATCTTTTTCTGCTCCCGACGAGGTTCAACTTTATAATGATTTAATTATTCCCCACTGATCGAAAGAGGGAGTGGAGCAATGTGAAATGAAGCATTTTTGCTCAAGAACACAATGCACTGCCCAGTCAGGGAATTGAACCCATGATCTAGCAATCATGATTGCAACTGCATGGCCACTAGGCCATGCACCCTACATGTGTGTGTGTGTGTGTGTATTTGTCTGCCTACCACACTTGACAATTGGTGTTTACCTCCCCATAACTTAGCAGTTCAACAAAAGAGACTGATAGAATGAGTACTAGGCTTTAAAAAATAAGCCCTGGAGTCAATTCGTTCGGCTAAAACTCTTCAAGGCAGTGCCCCAGCATGGCCACAGTTAAATGACTGAAACAAGCAAATGGTATATATACAAATACACATGCATGCATGGCTACAGTATAATGACCGAAACAAGTAAAAGATGAAAGCTGTCTGCCATTTTTTTTTTTTTTTTTATAAAAGCCTCTTACTGCATAAATCCATCTATATTTGTTTTTTCAATCAAAGTGACAATTTTTTAAAAGCGTAAAGTTATTTGACAGTAAACTCTGATTTATATTGTGTGCATGTATATATATATATATATATATATATATATATATATATAAAAGGTTGAAGAGGAACACACAAGTAGATATATATGGAAAAATGACAAAGTAGAAAATGCTAAAATACTTTTATAAAAGTATTTTAGCATTTTCTACTTTGTCTTTTTTCCATATATATATATATATATATTTATTTATATATACACACACACACACATCATCACAGGTAAATCATAATACACCTTCAACACTCATATGAGTTTAGACAATTTTGTATATAATTGAGAACATTTAAAAATTTTTATATATTTTGTCACCAGCAGATACAAAGAAAACTTTATTGCTGTTTTCCACAATACCTGGAATTTCATGTCTGTGTGTGTGTGTGTGTGCACACACACACACACATGATGTTTTCTGGCAGGTGTTACTAGTTGTAATTAGACTTTTGAAACAATTAGTCTATTTTAACTCTGTTGAACTTTGAACTTTTCCTTTCCTTTTGACATACATCTAAAAAAATACGTATGCACATACCAAACAGACACTCAAATAAACATAAAGACATACTCATTCACAACTAAGCTTGTCATTATTAGCTTCTTTCTTAGACATTCTTATTTAACTCTGTTACATCAGCCATGCTGGGTTCTTTACTTTATGATCTAAGGAGTAACAAGCCTGCTGTACTGTATCTTGATGAAATGAAGTCTCCTCCATTTTCCTAAAACACTCAATTACATATATATATATATATATATATAAATATGTATGTATGTACTCATACAATGGGTTTCTTTCAGTTTCCGCCTACCAAATCCACTTACAAGGCTTTGGTTGGCCTGAGGCTATAGTAGAAGACACTTGCCCAGTACCATAGTGGTACTGAACCTGGAACCATGTGGTTGAGAAGTAAACTTCTTACCACATAGCTACACCTAGACTTTTTCTTTCTTTTTGCTTGACATCTTGTAACTAGTTTGAAGTCTGCTGCTTTTCACTATTGATGGCAGCTGTGTTTATATGACACTGCTAAATATAAATGGGCAGAGCAACACATAGATAATGAATCATATAATCAGTTTGATGAGTTGTGGCACAAGATCATCTGCTTCACGATATATATTCACTTCAGTGATGTTATGAAGTCAAAGTTTTTTGGACAATACTGGCAAATACTTAGCCGATGTCTTACTGGACATCAGTCAAATAAAGTAACAATTTCAACCCCCAACGTTTTTGTGAGATTATAAATAAACTAAATAATAAAATATATCAACCCTTTAATGTTCAGATTACTCTGTTAAATGTAGTGCATATTTATTCACAATGTTTTGAATTGACCATGCATTATCTTGTATCTTCAAGATTTTGATGATGTGACTGTTTATTTTTAGAATCACACTGTTGGATCGGTCCGAGAGGCTGGATCTGGCTGCTCTGAACATAAACTAGGTAGAATATTTGGGCTGGATATGGCCAGTTTAAATGCTAAAGAGTTAAAAACAATTTTACATTAATCTGATGGATTATACTATACTTTTGTAAAGTAAAAATTTATTGTTCTTACGCAAGAATGTTGTTGACTGTGATTTCGAAGTTTTGACCAGCCAAGCCGTTGTCCAACAATGGCTTCGCTGGCTGAAACTTTGAAGTCACTGTCAACAACATTCATGTATGAAAATAATAAACGAGATAATAAAATATTGATATATCTTGCAATATCAGAAATGCCAAAGAGAAAATAAAAGTATGAAATAATAGTTCATCATTCTTATACCATAAGTAATATTAATGAGTTAACTTTAATTACTTGCAAATATCTAGTAAATAATTAATTATCTTTATATCAAAGCATATTTTGAAAAATACTAGATTTCATCTTTGTATTCAAACGTTTGATTAAGATTGTACATGAAAGTTATGCACATGCATACATATGCTTCCGCAGATGTATGTAAATGCAGAAATGTGTACATAGACAGAAAATTGTATGCACATATTTAAAGAAATCTTTGACATTGTTAATTCAACTGAAGTTATATGAATATTCATTTAATCTATGAAACAAGAATTTTTGTTTACAATGAATTCTCTCTGTCTGTAGGATGGGTAGTAAGCTGGTATAGATATATGCATATTCAGAATTGTGTTTGCTTGTATTTAAATATTGTGTTTGTTATGTTTACAATGTTGACTATCATTTAGTGCTAATGTTTACATTTAATCCACTTAATAAGGAAATCCTCTCAAAACTTTTCGTTAGCATTAACTCCTCAAAATGATTTTTTTAATGCAAATCTGTTTCTTGTTGAGGCATGTCATATTTTATTATAAGGCAACATGACTCATTAAAAATACTAATTATATTTTTTTGGTAGATAATTAATATCATAAGAAACAACCATGAAATTTAATTATGCAGAGCAGTTTGAGGGTTAAGCCAAACTTCTTAAATATTCATAGTGAATACTTTGTACATCTATCCATGGGATGACTGCTCCTATTTTATGAGATTGATATATCTTCATCTCTGTACCTTCCAGAAATATGGGATAGTGTACTTTCTGAATATATCATAAGTAACCAACCCAACAAGTTCAGCCACTTTAGCTCTATTATAACTCCCCATGGAGATGTAGAAGAAAGCATCACCTTCCCTTTCAACCCAGTAGGATTTATCATGAAACAATAGTGACTTTCTAGCAGTCATTGTTATTCTGGTGTCTAGATCATTGATTATAATGAATCATTTCTCAAAATCCAGGGTTTAAAGTGGGAGAGATTCATAAATCATTAATGTTGTTATACAAGCTTTCTCAACTGGAGACTTAGATATAGAGCAATAACAGTCAACAATATTGAATTAGGTGAATGTGCCAGAGAATTTGTTTTCAGTACCATGACACCCACTTGAGGACAGTAGTACTGCAGTTCTGTTATTGTAGTCTCGTGATACATATAATTTTGAGGTTAACTAAGTTGAAAATATACTTGCAAATTCTTCCCATTTTACTTATGCTGAGTTGATTATCCTCGTTTGAATTTGAAGAGGAAGTTACCCATATGATTGTTAAAGGTAAAGTAGCTTGTATGCATATCAAGACTGTCCATATGGTCATCTCTTTCTAATTGGGAAACTAATTCATTCTCCTCTGGATTTATGATACTGTTTGTGGTGGAGTTGTCTTATATATATATACATATATATATTAGCGTTGTTGTTTGTCTGAAGTTTAAAGTTCATGGTCTTGTTCAGATTGTGTAAATTCTTTGTTTTATCTGAAAGTATATGGTCATTGGGAATTATCATTTGAAGAGTTTCATATAGTTATTGAAACTGTTTTAGAAAAAACTATTAATATAATAAAATCTTACATTTAAAAAAAAATTTGGCCAGTGAAGATAAATGAACTTTTCAACACCCTTTTTTTTCCTGTGTAATGAGGTGATTTCCATGTTTTGGATCTGTAATCATGTGTTGATATCCTAGTTGTTTCCCTCCCATGTTAAAAAGGTTTCCAACACATGTACTTGATAACGCTTTCTTACACACACACACATACACACATTCTTCAAAGAATAAAAAATGGTTTGCCTCACCGTCTTCAGTTATTTATTGTTGTTTTGTAGATAGGGAGTAAGTATACATTTATGCTTATGAGCAAAAGAAAAGAAAATCACTCAATGCATAGTGTGGGATTTATACTTATTGAAGGAACACAGCTGGTAAATCACACCATTGTTATTTGGAGTTTCTCATGCAAAAAGTTTTTAAATGATTGACAAGACAGCACGTAGTAAATAAAAATTATATTCACAAACTACAAGGCAGGTTGTTTCTCATCAGTGAAGATGAGTCCTATAATCAAATTTATTGCTGAAGGTTACTGTACTACTATGATATAAATGAAGACTACCAAATCAAACATGTTGTCAAGGACAACTGCTCTATGATACTTGTGAAATTCACTGGCTATGAATTTGTGTTAGTGGGAGTTGAGCGTTTAGGCATATGGTAGCAGATGTCCAGAAGAAACTTCTTCTGATAACAACAATTGGACAATGCTTCTGACTAGTAGTTAAAGATTAGCATTGGCTGCTTTAACATCTAGAGCTTTTTCATTAGACAAAACCAGAAGTTTTATCGTTTGAAGTATGGAATAGCTTTAAAGAAAATTGTTGATGTCCTTGAATTTCTTGACAAATTAGGATAATTTGATCTAAATGAATGAAGATGCTGACAATAATGACAATTAATAAAGTCCGCTGTGAGTTTCCTGTGATTCTGTTCAACACTAAAGATGTCATAGATGTTCAATATACAACTACATTTGCAAAACAGAATCTCCTGACTGGGCAATTTGAGAGATTTCAACAGCACAAGTTGGCTTTTGGGTAGGTGTATTCCACAGTACTGGTGACATGGGAACTGAAGCTGTCCTGGCAAGAATAGCTACCTTAATTATATACATGTCAAAAAGGCTAGTATATTTGTGTATCCTGGAAAATGTTGTTTTTCTTGAGATAGAAAGTTTCTGACAGTGTTTGTGGTATCATCCAAGTCATACAGTGAAGTAAATCAGATTCCTTTCTTCAAGCTTCTGTTCTGGTTTTGGGATGAGTGTGTTGTTCACTAGATACACTAATGTTTCACTTGGGCTGTTTCTAGCTAGCTTTTCAGAATAGTAGAGAGTGGTGCCGTTAAAGATGATTTTGTTCAAGGGCAGCTCAAAGATACACTTATTCCAATTGTAAGATTCATAATTATGGGGTAGGAGGTGGTAAGAACCTTTGTAAATATATACAGTATATATAGTATCCTCATTTGGTTTTCTATATTGGTAGTATTTCCTTGTATTTAAATTTAGTGTTATGTCTAGCAAACTGATTAAGTCAAGCTTTCAAAGTATTTATGTTATATCTTTTTAAAATCTTTCTATATAATATAGACATTCATATTATATGAGATTAGTAAACCATCATATCTGAATGAGATTGAAAAGATTTATACAAGAATTACTGTGAACAATTTCAAATGTCATTACTACCAGCTTTTTCACTTATTTAGATCAAAGATTTAAGGAAAAATTCATATTCTTGACTTGATTCATCTGGAAAGTCAAGGCCTAAGAATCTAAAACTTCCTACAATAACACTGTGTTGTTAATAAAGCTACTCATTACTTGAATGGATAACTAAACTGTAGACTTTGTCTAATTGAGAATTTCTACATATTAAGGCAAGCAGTGATATCCTTTGATCAGTTGTCAGAAATATCATCCATCTGTCACCATCAAAAGTAGTTTCTTCTGGATGTCTGAAAGTTTCAAGCCCATTGACACAAGTGTACAACAGGAATACATAACCATTGAATTTAACATATGTTGCCAAAGTATAACTATAGATTTAGACTGAGTAGTCACCCTATACACAATAGCTGTCTCCTCATCTCTCTCTCTCTCTCTCTCTCTCTCTCTCTCTCTCTCTCTCTCTCTCTCTCACACACACACACACGTAAAATGATGTGTGGATTTTGTGTGTAGGTGTGTGCTGTGTGTGATTGCTCAATAATGCATGGAAGACTATATAAGTTTGTCTGACTATTGTGTTATCAGAGGTATGGGACTTATAGTACTTTGCTTTTAAATCCTGTGTGCATTAAATTACACCAAACTCGTATGTGTGTGTGTGTGTACATGTAAGTGATGTGCTAAAATGCATGACAGGGTACCATATGAATTAGGACTCAATATTCAAACCATGTTAAACTCCTGTGTTTCTATAATGCATTGTGTAAGGCAACATAGATATGGATTCAGGCTACAACATAGTAACAAGAGCCACATACAGTTGGAATAGAACACAGAAAGCAAATTATTGATATTCCAATTGTTTAATTACATGTGTTTCAATGAGCTTTCACAGATCATATTCATTACATGAAAAATATTGAAATATCAATAACTCAGTATATCGATAACTTGTTTTCTGTGCTTATTTCAACTATATGTCTGTGTGTGTTTTGTTTGGGGTAGAGAGAGAAATGAGGAGGTGGTGTTGGGGATTTCCATGCCACCAAGGAAAAGGAGAAGCTTATTGTCCAGACATAAGAAGACAGCTGTGGGTTCATGTTTCTGCCTCTTTCTGATGACATCATCAAGAAAATTGTCATGGTGTGAAACAAGACACACCAAAGGACATAGGCAAATGTTGATAGGAATTAAGTCTTTCACAAAATGATTAAGAGAACACAAAATTTTAAAACATGTTTTAAAATATCAGTCTTTGAAGATGAAGAATGCACAGTTTGGTTTTAGAAATTTACTAACAAACCCTTTTCATATCAACCTCATTGAGACTGTCTTTCTATGATATAAACTTCCTCTTTTAAAGTGATCTAACCCTTTAGCATTCAGATTATTCTGTTAAAATTAACATTTATTTATTCACATTGTTTTGAATTAATCATACATTTTTTCCTAGCTTTGAGATTTTGATGTGATTGTTTATTTTTAAAACAACATTGTAGAGTAGGTGCGAGTGGTTTGAAAATAAAGCAAGTAGCATGTTTGGGCTGGATATGACCAGTTTACATGACAAAGGGCTAAATTAAAACGTTCCATCAAAATTTTATATAATTTGTTCTAAATGCCAGCGGAATAATGACAAAGTTATTTTACTGAATTCTTCATTATTTTGTAAATTAATTGAAACAAAGGCAGTGTATTTCAATAGAAATATGGTAACAAGGTTAAGGTATGTTTTAACTTACAAGAAATATTTTTTGAGTACTGATTATACTTATAAGATTATCTAATGTTTTTGACTTTATATATCATAAATAATCTTGGGGAAACTCTTTAGATGAAGTCTTTAATGAAAGCAAAACATGAGGTCTCAGAAAAGCTCTTGCAACAAAAATAAGGTATGGGGGATGCAGAATGTAACTGTATACTATGATTCTTGGATCCTGAGGTGAAAATTTTATTTCATATTGAGATCGGTAAAATAGAACACAAGGGAATTAAATTAACCATTGCAAAACAAAGAAATAACTCATTTGTAGCCTACCCCTAATTTTACATGCATACACAAAGGAGTCATACCCAATGACTGGTGTAGCAGCACCATAGTCAAAGTTACAAAGGTAAAAGTGACGCATTAGATAGATATAATTACAGAGGTTTCAAATTGTTGGATCAGGTGATGAAAGTCACAGAGAGGGTCATAGCCCAACTAATTAGGGAGAGAATTAGTTTAGATGAGATGCTGTTGGGTTTGTACCATGGATAAGCACCACTGATGCTATATAAGTGGTTAGTGAAGTGGGGGTTCACCAAGGATCAGTCCTCAGCCCCCCCCCACCTATTCATTATAGTCCTCCAGGTAATAACAGAGGAATTCAAGACAAGCTGCCCCTGGGAGCTCCTCTATGCTGATGACCTTGCTCTAATAACTGAGTCACTACCAGAACTAGAGAAGAAGTTTCAGGTGTGGAATAAAGGTCTAGAATCAAAGGGTTTTAGAGTCAACCTAGCAAAAACCAAAGTCTTAGTAAGTAGGAAGGCAGACAAATCAAAAATCCCTTCAGGTAGATGGCCCTGCTCACTCTGTTGAAAAGGCATAGGTAGAAACTCCATAAGATGTACTCAGTGTAAGTTATGGAGGGTTAACTGGGAAAATAGTTTTTGTGTGTGGCAGATACACAGCTGCAATGCACACCGAAGATATACAGAAAACAGATTCCATCACATGCCAGGGGGAAAAACTAGAAGTAGTTGATAGCTTCCATTATCTAGGTGACCAAGTCAATTGTGGGGATGGATGCTCTGAGAGGGTAGCTGCTAGAATAAGAATAGCCTGGGCAAAGTTCAAAGAGCTCCTACCTCTGCTGGTAACAAAGGTCCTCTCACTCAGAGTAAAAGGTCGACTTTATGATGACTGTGTGCAAACAGCCATGCTACACAGCAGTGAAACATGAAGCTAGTATGCTTTGCTGGATGTATAATGTCAGTGTGCATACATGACAGAGTGTAAGTGCCCCGAGAGAAAAGTTGGACATCAGAAGTATCAGATGTAGTGTGCAAGAGAGACAACTGCGCTGGTATGGTCATGTGATGCATATGGATGAGAACAGCTGTGTGAAGAAGCATCACACCCTAACAGTGGAGGGAACCTGTGGAAGAGGTAGATCCAGGAAGACCTGGGATGAGGTGGTGAAGCACAACCTTTGAATGTTGAGCCTCACAAAGGCACTGAGAAACGACTGAGACCTTTAGAGATATGCTGTGCTTGAGAAGACCCGGCAAACCAAATGAGATCATAGTCGTGGCCGATGCCAGTGTCACATAACTGTACCATTTAAAAGCACCCTTCAATCATTGGGCAATATGTCATGCTTGTGAAGATCTGTTGAACCAAATGAAATTATAGTTGTAGCTGATGCCAGTGCCCCCTGACACGTAAAAAGCACCATTCAAGCATGGCCGATGCCAATGCCACCTAACTGGCACGTGAAATGCACCATTCGAGCATGACCGATGCCAGTGCCACCTGACTGGCACCTGTGCCGGTGGCACATAAAGAGCACCATTTGTGCATGGTTGATACCGTTGCCACTTGACTGGCTCCCATGCCAGTAACACATAAAAAGCACCTACTACACTCTCAGAGTGGTTGGCATTAGGAAGGGCATGTAGAAACCTTGCTAAATCAGAATGGAGCCTGGTGCAGCATCCTGGCTTCCCAGTCCTCAGTCAAACCATCCAACCCATGCCAGCATAGAAAGCAGATGTTAAATGATGACGATGATGATGCTGATGACACACAGTCTCTCTTTCTCTCTTCTCTTCCTCTCTCTCTCAAACCCATGTACATGTGTACACTTATCCATATGTTGTTATATGAATTAAAGATGTCTTGCCTTTATTGACAGAGAAGATATATGTATATAAGCATTGATTGAACATTTTGGTGAAATATATTGTCACAATATTCTATCAATATAAATTTATGCTATGTCATAAATTAAAGCATAATTTCATTTGAAATATAAATTATATAGTGCTTAGGGAACAAGTATATAACTGTTATATACTTGGTGTTATTTAAGTATAAATATAGATATTTTATGTTGCTGCATGTCATTGATAGAAGATTAAAAACGTCATTGGCCATAATGTTTTTGTTCTTCTAACACTTCCTCTCCAGTGCATAGTCATGACATTACACAAGTCAACCATATCAGCTCCATGGTGTTGAGATATATATATCCTATATACTTATTATTTCCAAGTGTGTTGACACTTTCTATTTTATCATCTCCAGTGTGTTTACATGCCATTACATAAATCAACCCCATTGTCTCCTGTGTATTGACATAACACTGTATTGCATTATCTCAAGTGTATTGATCTGACATTAAACTCTTCCTGTCCAGTGTTAGGTTTACACACTGGACAGATGAATTCCGTCATCTTTAGTATGTTGATACATATCCCTATATATGTTATTTCCAGCGTGTTTTTATATGATACTATATAGGTCAGTCCTGTCACCAGTGTGTATAATTGACAGTCATCTTTAGGGTATTGACACAGTACTCATGTAGGTTATCCCCTTAGTATTGACACAGTACTACTCTGCATAGGTCAGATGTTCATGTCCAGTGTGTTGACACAACACTATGTAGTCCAATCCTGTCAAATTCAATGTATTACTAGGGACCAACATTTTAATCTTTCTTCTTCACAAGACGATCCTGTTATTTACTAACACTAAACACTAGGCGCTTTGCAACCACATGGTTTTAGGTTCAGTTCCACTGCAGAGTACATTGGACAGCTATCTTCTACTACAGCTCTGAGCCAACCAGTGCTTTGTGAGCAAATATGGTAAATGGAAACTGTGTGGAAGCCTATTGTATATGTATGTGTGTGTGTGTGTGTGTGTGTGTGTCCCCCACCACTGCTTGACATCTACCATTGATTTGTTTACACCCTCATAATTTAACAGTTCAGCAAAAGAGACCGATAGAATAAGTACGAGACTCAAAAAAAACATAAGCACTGAGATTGATTCATTCACCCAAACACTTCAAGGTGGTACCCCAGCATGACTGCAATCCAATGACTGAAACAGGTAAATGATAAAAGATAAAAGAAGCAGGTAATCTCCAGTGAGTATTGACATGACCACTATACAAGTAATTTATATTGACATAACAATTCACCAGTCAATCTTGTCGTCTTTTATCAGTGGACATAGTTACTAGCAAATCATTTTCTATGTGTTGAGTTGACAGAATTCCTTATATTCAAATTCAGGCATGGGCTACCTTTTTTCGAAAAGCAGGCCACATGAGACTTGGCTCATCATCAGGTGGGCTCCATTACTAAATACTTTCAAGGTAATTAAATTTTTAGTTAGGTGCACCATTCAGAAAGTCCTGTGAGCAATGGTTTGCCCTTGACAGCTCTAATATTTCACTGTATCTTTCATCTTGTTTCAGTCATTAGACTGCAACCATACTGTGGCACCATCTTGAATTTTTAGTCGAATGGATTGATCCCAGTACTTTTTTTTTTTTAAGCCTGGTATTTATTGTACCAGCCTCTTTACCCAGGGGGATGCAAACAGACCAACACTGGTTGTCAAGTGGTGATGGTGGAGGACGAACACAGACACAAAGATCCATACACACACACACATATATATATGTATGTATATATGACAGGCTTCTTTCAGTTTCCATCTACCAAATCCACTCACATGGTTTTGATAAACTCTAGGCTATAAGTAGAAGACACTTGGCCAAGGTGTCACACAGTGGGATTGAACCCAAAACCATGTGGTTGGGAAACAAGCTTCTTACCACACGGCCACACCTGTGCCTATGAATAAAAAGGATAACTTAGATAGGAATAGTCACAACTGAAACATCTTTAGCATTAAGCCTTCAGGATCATGATTGATTTAAGTCTAAGCAACAATTTTCTTACCACTACTTGAACCAAAGAAAGATCATCATGGTTGCTAAACTTGCCAGAAATAGCTGCCAAATATCCTTCAAATCACAATCTCCCATTTTATAAAAGGATGATTACATTGCCTAATGTAATACTAACTACACTTTATCTAGGATTGTAGTATCAGTCATTTGGCAGAATCAGTAGTGTTGGATAAATACCTTGTGGTTCTGACTCTGTGCATTCTGACTTCAAATCCTACCAAAGTCAGTTTTACATTTTACTCTTTCAGGTTGATAGAAAATTCTAATCAAGTGCTGTATTCCACCCCATCCCCTCTCTCTCCACCTCCTTTCTCAGAATTGGCTTCACTGCACAGTGAGAAAGACGAGGAGGAACATTCCCAATATCTCTCTCTTTTAAAACAACCATTTCCATTCTATCACAGTGGAAGATATCCAAGGTGTCAAACTTTGTTATTAAGCAGAAGGATGTGATTTGGGGGAGATTTGGTTGTTATTTCTAGATGAAGTGAACATGTAGAGTAGTGGTTCTCAACCATTTTTTACCTACAGAAACCCTTTGATTCCTATTTTATTCTGGTTGACCTCCATAGCTGTTCAATGTTCAAAATGTCTTTTTGTATTTTTATTAACATACTGGGCAAAATGCTTAGCGGCATTTCACCTGTCACTACGTTCTGAGTTCAAATTCCACCAAGGTTGACTTTGTCTTTCATCCTTTCGGGGTTGATAAATTAAGTACCACTTGAGTTACGGGGTCAATGTAATTGACTTAACCCCTCCCCAAAAATGTTGGGGCCTTGTGCCTATAGTAGAAAGGATTATTAAATATTATTAGGAAGTGTATTTTAAAAAACTGTTAAAATACTTGATGTATTGTAGAAGTTTAAGCAATATATTGCTCATAAATTTTGACAAAATATCTTATATGGACCTGCAAGGACCATATGGACCCCAGTTGAGAACCACTAATGTAGAGGCTCCTTCATTAGCAAAACTAAATATTGTTTAGTAAACTTATAAACGTGATAGAAGCAAGAGTATCTCAATGAGTATTACAAGTATGTAATTGATTTGTTTATCAGTTTGGTATTTATTAGCTAGGTGCCATTAAATGTCATATGATATCTCCTCTTCCTCTATGAGTTGACTATTATGTCTTTTATCGTCAGTGTTGACATTTGACAAAGGTGATGTCCAGAAATTTCAGATATGACAATTGATTGAATATTATTGGTATACTTTTATTCTTTTACTTGTTTCAGTCATTTGATTGTGGCCATACTGGAGCACTGCCTTTAGTCAAACAAATCGGCCCCAGGACTTATTCTTTGTAAGCCTAGTAATTATTCTGTTGGTCTCTTTTGCTGAACTGCTAAGTTATGGGGACATAAACACACCAACATCAGTTGCCAAGAAATGGTGGGGGTGGGGGCAAACACACACATACATAAATACATTCATAAACACACATATATATAATATATGATGGGCTTCTTTCAGTTTCCATTTCAAATCCACTCAGAAGGCTTTGGTCGGCCTGAAGCTATAGTAGAAGACACTTGCCAAAGGTACCATGCAGTGATACTGAACCCAGAAACCATGTGGTTGAGAAGCAAACTTCTTACCACTCAGCCACTCCCGTATCTATGTTTCTTATATGTTCTGAGTTCAAATCCTACTGGAATCAACAACTTATGTACTAAGTTACTCATAGTGATTAATTGTTGCTTTGCATATGTTTGTGGTGAAGGCATTTGGCTTAGTGGTTAGGGTATTGGGCTCCCAATCATAAGGTCATGAGTTCAATATCCAGTGGGGTGTTGAGCAAGGTGCTTTATTTCATGTTGCTCCAGTTTACTCAGCTGGCAAAAAGGAGTATCTGGATTTCAAAAGACCAGCCTTGTCATATTCTGTGACACACTGAATCTTCCTGAGAACTATGTTAAGGGTACACATGTCTGTGGAGTGCTCAGCCACTTGCTCAGTAATTTCACAAGTAGGCTGTTCTAGTGATTGGATCATCTGGAGCCCTTGTCGTAACCAACAGAGTGCCAGTTTATGGTGTTGCACCATGTTGCACTGTACTAATCAAAAGCTTGTGCTGCAGTTGTTTTGAAGCCCCAAAACTTCTTCTTTTGGTCTTATTGATGACATTACTGTTTCCTTTATATCCTCAAATTTCATTTCTTTCAACATTTTAGGATATATCATTGTCGAAACTCCTTTGATATTCTCAACTCTTGCTTTTGATATCATCGTTATCATTATCATAATTTAATGTCCACTTTCCATGCTGGCATAGGTTAGATAGTTTGACAGGATCCAGAGAACCACATGGTTGTGTTGGGCTCCAATATCAACTTTAGCATGATTTCTACAGCCTGATACTCTTCCTAATGCCAACCATTTAACTGTATGTACTGGATGTTTGTTTTTTTTTTCTCATGCTACTGGCATTAATGAGGTTGCTAAGTAACTTGCAAGACAGAAAAAAGAACAGGGAGAAGAAAAAAGAAAAGCTTCCACAACTAAACTGGGAGTACTTGAAAGGAGAATGTTGCTTTATGCCGAATGTTGAAAGGTTAAAGTGAGATAGAGCAACAAGCATGGATGTCTTGTTATTGAGGAGATACACAGTTACCCACTAGAGATCAAGTGTTTACTTGGATTCGTCATTGTCCATCAACTGTTTTGTTCTTACACTAGCTGACAAGCACTTCAACCAGGCTTCGGCCAAATCTGGATCGGATAAAATCAATTATCTATATCCTGTTGGCAATGCTATTGTCATGTCATGTCATGCAGTTCTAGTCAAAAAGTCATGCTGCAAATATTTGCTGTCCTTGAATAGCTTTGATCAATTTATATGCAATGCTATGATAATTTGCATAACAATGACAGGACTGTTTTGATGTTCTTTTAAAGCTGAACTTTTATTGTTTATTGTTCCTTGTCATTCCTTGTTTATTGTTCCTTGTTTATTGTTCCTTGTCATAAATAATCCTCAGTAGTTATTCTTAGACAACATTAAGGAGGCAAGCTGGCAGAATCATTAAACACACCAGGCAAAATGCTTGGCAGCATTTCGTTCATCTTTACATTCTGAGTTCAAATTCCACTGAGGTCAGCTTCGCCTCTCATCCTTTTGGGGGTCACTTAAATATGTATCAGTTGAGCACTGGAGTCAATGTAATTGATTTATCCCCTACTCTGAACTTGCTGGCCTTGTGTCAAAATGTGAAACCATTATTAATCATGATGTAATGATGCAAGTTCTTTTATTTATCAATAATACTACAGCCTTGTTTAATCATCACATGAGCATCGCCATCATACAGGTTACAATGTGAAGGGAAGGCCTTTCCTCAAAGGAGGGTATTCCTCAAATTAGGATCATGGCCCTAAGACAGCCCAGGGTCCAGAATAGTCGAGAAAAGTCATCAGTGCCCTATACTCCATAGATATGAAGGTCTTAAGAAGAAGAGTGTGCATGTACATGATAAAAGAGTGAGAGAAAAAGAAAGGGTGAATTTATGTACTTTGTCAATGTTGTATTTATTTTAAAGCAAGGAAAATAGCAAGGGCCATGTGTTTGCTGACCTTTACTAACTGATGAGGTTGATAGGGTTGTTGCTCAGCTTGAATTTTAGGAGGCTCAGTCTGTGAGAAAATGTAGCAGGGAAAAGAGTTCCAGAAGGTTGTAGGTCTGGTTGGTCAGAGGTTTAGAAAAAATGCAAGATTTGGTAGGGGTAAGATGCTGACGAGATGATGAGGAGTGGAAAAATCTGATAAGCTTCAGTTGGGGGATTGGGGTAGTAGACAGGTTTTTAGTTTTGGGGGGTCAGGGATTGTTTATAGTAATAATGATGACAGAAGAGACTTAAAAAATAAAGTATGTTGGCATGTAGGTGAGATATTGTTGTTTAAGCTCATGTCTGATTCGATTGTGCTGACTTATGATAAAAGTATTCCAACTGTGACAATCCAATCTTGTCAGATGTTCAGCACTCATTATCCAAAGTGACCTGCCTTATTTAACCCTTTTAGCATTTAAACCAGCCATATCTGGCTAAAATATTCTTCCTGTTTCATACTCAAACTGGCCAGATACAGCCTCTCACACTTATTCTACAATGTTAGCCTAAAAAATATAGTCACATAATTGAAACTTCAAGACTACAAAATAATGCACGATAAATTCAAAATGATGTGAATACACAAGCATTACATTTGATAGGGTAATCTGAATGCTAAAGGGTTAAAACAGTGGGGAATGAGTTAAGGGAGATCTAATTGCTTTTTTATTGCTATTCAAACTAGCTGGGTGAGCTCCTTTCTTAGCAAGGCAAGTGGATATGTTGATCATCTATAAACCAATATGTTGGAGTTTATTCAATCCATAATACTATCTTCTTTTCAATTTATACTTTACAAATCAATTACTCTGGCATCCTTTTAATCACTAAATAAAGAGATAAAGCTTTATTCAAAGAGTAGAAATATTTTTAGACATTTGTGTTCATATATATGTATATATATTGTAGATATCTTTTCTAATAGTGTATTCAAGTTGAGATACATACGCACAAAAGGCATCTTTGATAATCACTTACTAGCCAAAATATAAATCTCTATGGGCAATATGACAATTATTATCAGCTAAAAACAGTGACAGACAATGGGATATGTCTCAATTTTGAGATACTTTCATTAATAGGCAAGACTGTTTCATGTTTGTGAAGCCTACTGTTTCCAATATGGTGCTGTTGGAAGTTGGTCACACAGTCACATATTACAACCTAAGGACAGAAATTAAACTTATAATCTAGATATAGGACATTGAAGCTGTCTACAATCATTGTTATTCTCACTGTTGGGTGTACAACTAATATCCCTAGAGTACATTTTAATTTCTCTGAAACAGTAAGCTGTCCTATTTATTCTGTTTTCTTTTTATTGATGATTTAATTGGGGGCATTCCATTAATACTCTTATGGAAGTGTGTATATAGACTTGTTGTATGGTTGTTTTATGGCTTAACTTTTCTTAACTTGCATGGCACAGTGTTTTTGCTATGGCATGAATGTATTTCCTTCAGAACAAAATTAACATCGGTCACTAACAAAGTGTCAAGATTTTTGTTCTAATTTACACAGTGTCAAGCATTGTGATCTTCTGTACGTGTGGTGTAAGTATTCATGCATGTGTCTGATCAATGGCTTACACTACATGTATGCAATCTTCGTTTCACTATTTTTGTGTCACTGTATAATCTGACAGCCCATGAAAATTTAGGAATTTAACATATCTCGGTCATCAGGTCCAAGAAACTTTTAAGTGACCTGCCTTACTAACAAACATCTATTCACCTTTGAAAAACAATATTATTAATACTAGGCTTTGCACTGTTAATGCTTCAAGACACTTATTCATGAACAAGTTGAAGTATATCAGTATTAAATGCTTTTATAGTGTGTTATATAAAACGTCATCAGAAAATATTTTGATGATATTATATGTGTGTGTGTATTTATGTATGTATGTATGTATGTACATATGTGTGTATGTATGCATGCATGCGTGCATGTATTATGCATGCATGTATATATGTATGTGCATACATGCATACGTCACATATGAAAAGTATTTTAATAATCACCCCCTGTCCAAATGATTAATCTTTATGCAAAAAAAAATAAATAAATAAAAAATAACAATTACAGTCAACGAGAAACAGGGTGGGATATTCTATAAATGTGTGTGTGTGTTCATGAATATGTATTTTTCTCTTTGTGAATTCATCAGGTTTACATATATATATGTATTTAGGTGTCTGTGTGTATGGATATAAGTACATATGTTTGTATAACTATATGTATGCATAATGTATTCATTAAGCAGCTCTGAATTTCCCATACCTGCGCATTTGTCCTATGCACTGTCACCTGAATGAACACATAGAGATAGGAAATTGAGTAACTTGAGATGATGTTTGGACCAGCTGTTTACAGTGTCATTTAATAATTCACCAAAATTCACTCACCTTTTCTGCCCAAACTTTATTGATTTTGCCAGGAGAAAGGTGCTATGCTTATGGCCTTCACATGCTCTCCAATAATACTGATTTCAAATTTTGGTACAAGACCAGCAATTTTGGGGAATAAAGTAGGTCCTTCCTGAGTCATACAAACTCATAGGTCCAGTTTCCTGGTTTTTCTGACTTATATATTCCCCGCTGGACTGGATGCTGGCCTGTTGCAGGATTACTGTTTTGCCAGCTGAGTGGACTGGAGCAATGTGAAATGAAATGTTTTGCTCAAGAACACAATGTGTCGCCCGGTCCAGGAATTGAAACCACAATCTTATGATCATGAGTCCAACACTCCTAACCACTAAGCTACCTATTTTATCAACCTCGAAAGGATAAAAGGCTAAGTGAAACTCGGCAGAATTAGAACTCAGAACATAAAGACAGAGAAAATGCTTCTAAGCATTTTGCCTGGCATGCTAACAATTCTGCCAGCTCACCATCTTATGCTCTCCAATGATATTGGCTGATGGCTACTCATTAAAATGTAAACCAAGTATATGCCTAGAGACTAACTTATTTGCATAAATTTGCATGGTTGATGCCCAAACAATAACTATGAGAGCACCAGTACAGTGTGAGTTATCTTTGCTTTATCTTTAGCTTGTTTCAATCATTGGACCATTCTAGGGCACTGCCTTGAAAGATTTTAGTTGAAAAGATTAATACTAGTAGTCATTTTTAGGTTTGGTACTTATTCTATCAATATCTTTTGCTAAACTGCTAAGTTACAGGGGATATTTACAAGCTAACATCAATTGTGAAGCAGTGGTGAAGACAAGCACAAAGATACACACACACAGATACATACATACACACACACACACACAATGGGCTTCATTCAGTTTCCACTGACCAAATGCATTCATAAGGCTTTGGTCAACCTGGAGCTACAGTAGAAGACTCTTGCCTAAGGTGTCATGCAGTGGGACTGAAGCCAAAACCATGTGATTGGGAAGTAAGCTTCTTACCACATGCCCATGTCTTCATCTATAAATACAAATTAATAAATATATGAACTCATATGTATTTAGTCTCAGCTGAGTAGCCTAACGATTAGGTTGTTAGGACCATAGTCATAAGATCATCAGTTCACTTCCTCAACTAGGTAATGCATTGTGTACTTGAGCAAAGCACATCAGTTCATATAGCTCCAGTTTATTCAACTGAAAGTGGGTTCTTTCTGAATGCTAGTGCAGACTTCTCTCCTTTCAACTGTCACATCCTTGCTGTTTTGCTGGGTCAAGGGAGAAGCTAAGAGGGTGTCTGTGTCTGCTCATGACTACACGGGCACACAAAACAATTAGTGAGAGCATGGTGCATTCTCCCAGGCTGTTCATACCCACTTGTGAATAACAGCTAAGCTTTCAAAAAAATTTGACCTCAAAGTCCTTTGCAGTAGGATTTTAAAAATTGAAATAGGTTTATTTAGATATTATTAATTTCCAGAGTGAATTACTGGAAGGAGGAAAAATATTATCTGCTAGATTATTAACTGTTCAATAATGTTTGAAGTATACTGTTGAAATATTAGGTAATATTAACTGGGTACATTATCATTATCATCATTTAATGTCTGTTTTCCATGCTGGCATGGGTTGGATGTTTTGACCAGAGCTGGCAGGCTGGAGAGCTGCACCAGGCGCCAGTCTGACTTGGCTTGGTTTCTATGGCTGGGTGCTTTTTGCATGTTATAGGCAGGTAAAATTATGATTATAATTTTACTCAATTGAAATTCTTTAGTGCATATAGAAAAGAGTGAAACAAATACTACTTTTTAAAATAAATCATTTATTAAATTAAAATAAAATTAAATAAGAGAAACTCATATTTTTTCCAAATATACAAAGTAGTCATCAGTGACAATAATAGTAGAAGAGCATTGTAGTTTGCCAGAAGCATTGTGATACAGCAGTAAGATAACAAATAATGAAGACAGAGAGCTTCTAACTGTGTGAAAAGGGGAAGTAAAGTAACTTTTATGTATTTCAGGCTTAAAGGCTCATCATCAGAAGTGAATGGCTTAGAAATGTGATTTTATGTAGATTCTGCTATTTTAATTGTTGAACAGCTCTCCATTAATTACAAATGTAACATTACCTGCTGTTACCAACAGTGGAAAAAATATATTCCCAATATTACATGCGATATGAGAGGTTACTTTTTGGTTCCCATCACCAACCGGTGGTTGTCACATGCTGATGACGGGTCAATACCCAGAAACTTGGGTCCGTGTATATCATGTCAGGCTGGAGATGGGAAAGATGACTTCCCTTTGCAAATACTGATAGGGCACAGAAAGTGTGTCAATAGCCAGCTGGAGATGTCTTCCTGGGGCTACAAGCTACAGTAGCATCAACCCTTAAGGGTTAACCACATTTAGGTAGCAAATATATTTCACAATAACATAAAAGTTATCTCCCTTCGTGGGATGGACAAACAGAGAGTGGTAGTGAGACACTGTCAATTATGTTGATAGAGTTTTGAGACTTATAACATTTTCGAGGAAAGTTTGTAGGCAAGTTTTATTATGAAAAGGTTAAGTAACAAATAAGAATGAAGTATAAAGAAAATGTATCTTGTGCAAATTTAAAACTTTACTTTTATTTTCAGCTCTTAGTATAGTGAAGAAATCATTTAACTGTGGAAATCCATTTTGTTATTGTTGTTGTTGTTTAGTTATGGGTAATTGTAAATACACTGTAGATTAGATAAAAACACATAACAACTTGGTTTTATTTACGTTCTCTGCTTGTTAATAAATCAATATAATAGCAACAAGATTTATCATAGTACACATGATATGACATTTCCGTGTTGACAGATGTGGAAGCAAGGATTAGAATTGAAGGGCCTTAGAGTCAACCTCGCTAAAACCAAAGTCTTAATAAGTAGGAAGGCACACAAAACACAAATCCCTTCAGGTAGATGACCCTGCTCGATCTATAGAAAAGGCATAGGTAGAAACTCCAAAATATGTACCCAGTCTAAGCTATGGACACATAAGAGGTGCAGCAATATCAAAGGGAAGCTAACTGGGAAGATAGTATTTGTCTGTGGCAAATACTCAGGTGCTATAAACACTGAAAATGTGCAGAGAACAGCTCCTGTCACATTCCAGGGAGAAAAACTAGAATTAGTTGATAGCTTCTGTTACCTAGGGGACCAAGTCAGTAGCGAGGGTGCTTGCTCTGAAAGTGTAGCTGCTAGAATAAGAATAGCCTGGGCAAAGTTTAGAGAGCTCTTACCTCTGCAGTGACAAAGGGTCTCTCACTCAGAGTAAAAGGTAGACTGTATGATGCATGTGTATGAACCACCATGCTACATGGCAGTGAAACATGGGCTGTGACTGGTGAGGACATGCGTAAGCTTGCATACACGACAGAGTGTAAGCGCCTTGAGAGGAAAGTTGGATATAAGAAGCATCAGATGTGGTGTTCAAGAGAGACGACTGTACTGGTATGGTCATGTGTTGCAAATGAATGAGGACAGCTGTGTGAAAAAGTGTAACACCCTAGCAGTTGAGGGAACCTGTGGAAGAGGTAGGCCCAAGAAAACCTGGGATGAGGTGGTGAAGCACGACCTTTGAACATTGGGCCTTTCCAAGGCAATGACTAGTGATCAAGACCTTTGGAAATATGCTGTGCTTGAGAAGAACCAACAAGCCAAGTGAAACCATGGCCCATGGCCTATGCCAGTGGGTGTAACCAGCCCACTTATAAACATTGGACAATGAACTTTGCTTGCGAAGACCTATTGAGGCGAGTGAAAACAAATCAAAATCACTTACATGGCTGATGACAGTACCGCCTGATTGGCACTCGTCCCAGTGGAACTTTAAAAGCACATCCGAGTGTGATCGTTGCCAGGGCCACGGATTGGCTCCCGTGCTGGTGGCATGTGAAAAGCACCATTCGAGCGTGATCATTGCCAGTGTCGGCTTACCGCACATGTGCCGGTGGCACGTGAAAAACAACATTCGAGCATAGTCATTGCCAGTGCCGCCAAGACTGGCTCCCATGCAGGTAGCGTGTAAAAAACACCTTTTGAGTGTGGTTGTTGCCAGAACCGCCTGACTGGCCCCCATGCCAGTGTCACATAAAAGCACCCACTACACTCTCGGAGTGGTTGGCGTTAGGAAGGGCATCCAGCTGTGGAAACTTTGCCAGATCAGATTGAGCCTGGTGCAGCCTTTGGCTCACCAGTCCTCAGTCAAACCGTCCAACCCATGCCAGCATGGAAAGCGGACGTTAAATGATGATGATGAACACACGTAGAAAAGGTAGATATTACAAATGAACTCTATTAAGTGAAAGTCCGGAATAAGCTCAAAAGAATGAATACCACCAAGATGAAGATGAACACAGTGCTCTATAAGTTTGTTGATGTGTTATATACAGGAATATCTCAATTTAACAATTCAGTTCTGAATGTTCAATTGTTAAGTGGCTGATCATTAGGTAAGAGGCTAATTTGCATAGAAGTAATGATAAAAATGTTGCTTATGTACTCACTAATGGGATTTGACATAAGAAAAGTTTTTTGGAAGAGTTAAATAAGGAACATCAACATCATCATAATCAACATCATCATTTAACATTTGTTTTCTATGTTGGCGTTGGTTGATTGGATCCAGTGAGCCACAAAGCTGCACCAAGTTCTAATGTCATTTCTGACATGGTTTCTACTGCTGGATACCCTTCCTAATATCAACCACATTAGGGTAAAAGGTAAAGACTCTTTTCAATCATGAATGACCATGGGATTGCACTTGGAAAGTTACCCTCTGAGGCACAAGTCCACTTTATGAAAGACCAGCAGTTTCCCATGTATACCAGCCTCTCCTCTCCATGCCAGTGATGTTATCCAAGGCAAAGACAAAGCATGATACAGCTTGGCACCAGGGACATTGTAACTAATTTCTACAGCTGAGTGAACTGGAGCAACATGAAATAAAGTGTCTTGCTCAAGAACACAACACACAGCCTGGTCTGGGAGTCCAACACTCTAACCACTGAGTTATGCACCTTCACCAACCACATTACACTGTAAACAATTTAGGAATAACCAATGATTTGATTAAATAAGTCATTTACAAATACGGCTGTGCTTGTTTATTACTGATTCATTCATCACTGATCCTGGGTAACACAGTACGTTCAATTGTGAATCATGTTATACTTGCCATTGCACTGCTTTGAAGGGTTTTAGTTGAATGAACCAACCTTAGTACGTACTTTTTTTTTTTAAGCCTGGTACTAAAAGGCAGAAGACATTTAGGAATATATTATCCAGTGTGTGTGTGTGTTTTGTTAAGATACTAGGGTGTAATTTTAGAGAGATTTAGCTGATATTTTTAGCAAGGTGAAGGGCAAGTGACCACTCAGATGCTTCACATTTTTGTTTCCACTGATTTTCACTGTGTACATTCTGCCAGTTGGTGAATATACATGAACAATAGTTTGATATACTGTAGTAATTTAGTATTCAATGACAAGGCAAAGAAGATAAACCATAACTGGACAGTAACTCGGATTATTTGACAAATATATAATAGCTTTCAGAAAATAAACAAATAAATAAAAAAAAAGACTTGACATTTAAAATTGAAATAATTTTAATAGCTTTCTTATTACATCACATCTCCATGAACAGTTTTTATATAATTTTCTTTCTTCCTTATATAATTATCATGATAGATAGAGCACCATGTTTTATGCTTGTCATTGTTTCCAAAGTCATCGGTCTTAATATGTTATCTTATTATTGCAGGAAATGGAAAATGAGAAGATCATCATCGTTCTGATAGTCTGTGTCTGCTTGATTCTCATCATAGTTATCGTTTCTGCAGTAATTTTCTACTTTTGCTGCGGGTAAGTCTCACTTTGTAATCTAATTTGGCAGGGAGCAACTCACTAGTTTTTGCATGTAAGACTTATATTATTATGGTTTACTGCTATATCTATTGTGGGTAGGTACAATTTAACCCTTTAGCATTCAGATTATTCTGTCAAATGTAACGCTTATTTATTCATATTTAAAAAAATTAATAATGCATTATTTTGTAGCTTTGAGATTTCAATGATGTGATTATTTATTTTAAAAATAATCTTGTAGAGTAGGTATGAGAGGTTGGATCTGGCCACTTTGGATGTAAAGCAGGTAGAATATTTGAGCTGGATATAGTTTGAATGCTAATGGGTTAAAGTAGTTAAAGCCTATTTATCTTGAATATTTACCTAGTATTTGTATCTCCCTTCTAGTTATATAAACAAGCATGCATTTTGCACTAAAAGCCAATATGAGAGTTTCCCTTGTGATATCTGCTGCAGTTTGGTTTGTTCTAACAGAACATCCACATTTAATATTACCTATCAGTATTACTACTGCCTCTGTCACTAATATATATTATTTTACAAGTATTTGTTATGTTAATATAAAAAAACAACAATCAAATAAACATTACTGAAACTTGAAATACAGTAGAATAGATAAGAAAGTGATCAAAGAGGGCCCTTTCACTATATATTGTAATGGTAGAACTGACATGAAGCATCTCATCCAAGAAATAAGAAATGGAATGCGCACAACAGGAGGGTAACTTGACTAGAAATTTTTCATATGCTAATCAAGTGTGAAAACATTGCTTTTGCCTAATTTCTCACAGGTGAATGTCATAGGAGTATATCTCCAGTTGTCATGGTTCCATGTGATAAGTGAGAAAGGAAAGGATCTCAAAGTGACGATGGTAATTAATAGCATCAATATCCTTAACCTTTGAGTTTTAGAAATGAGAGCAACAGATTGGTAGATGTCCTGCAGTTATGGACTATGGTTGTAAGAAGATTGTGGAAGGAAGAACATGCTCAAGAAGAGGATTTTGGTCACCTGTTTAGCTGACATTTAATACTTCTTGTTGGGTAGGCTTAATTAGTTCAGTCAACTCTACTGAAAGCATTTGAGTTAGGTCTCCAGTTTGAAGATAATTTCCCCTTCCTCACATCAGTCTTGGAGACTCTGAAAAAGTTCATGGACACTACCCTTCTTCTGACTCAGCAGCAAAAAATATAAGCATTCACACAGTGGTATTATGGTTCATTTATACCAACTGTTCTCAACCAGGGTCCCTACAACCCTTGGGGATCCATATAAGATTTTGTTGTTAAAATTTATGTGCAATAGAATTGCTTGTACTTCTACAATTCACAAAATATTTTAACAATTTTTTGTTATACATTTCCTAATAATATTCAATTATGAAAATATATGATTTTTTTAAACATAGAATGGCTAACAGGGTCCAGTAGAGTAAAATAGGAATCAAAGGGGTCCACAGGTAAAAAATGGTTGAGAAACACTGATTTATATATTCACACACTAACATACCTGCATGTAAATAAAGTGGAAGTGGGGTATAACACATTTACTGCTAAGGATAATCAGTGTAGAACAGGCTGGGATCCATCCAGAGGGTTAGAATTGATGGGGTGAATAATGTTTTGTAGTAAGTGACTGTTAAGTATGTAACTGTTAAGTATGTAACATCAGCTGATACAGATGTGGCTATGTGGTTAAGGAGTTTGCTTTCCAGCCTCATGTAGTTTTGGGTTCAGTCTCACTGCATGGCACCTAGGGCAAGTATTTACTACAGCCTTGAGCTCTTGACTGACCAAAGCCTTGTGAGTGGATTTGGCAGGCAGAAACTGAAAGAATCCTGTCATATGTATGTGTATCTGTGTGTGTGTGTGTGTGTGTGTGTGCGTACATGTGTATGTGTGAGAATGTTTGTGTCTCCTTGTCTTGACATCATGTGATTGTCATAATTGAATTTTCAATATTCTGCAAAAACATGTCTGGCCATGGGGAAATATCACCTTACTTGAAAACAGATGAGGGTTGATAACAGGAAGAGCATCCCTCTTAGAAAATCTGCCTCAATAAACTCTGTCCAATCCATGTGAGCATGGAAAAGTGGACATTAAAAATGTGATGAAATCAATAATAATGCAGTGATCAGAGAATCCATTTGGTGCAGAGATGGTGCTAACTGGCTTTGAAGGTGTGAGAGAGATCAAGGGCAGTTTATGTGTTGGTACATTTGTCAGGAACAGGGATAGGAGTGGATACATACAAGTAATACAAACATTTGAGAGTGGCGAAAACATTCACTTTCTGCAGCAGCAATATTGCAGAAGTGTGAAAGCAAAATAGAATTGTGTCCATCAAAGTCTCTTAGAATGATGGCTTCAGAGATAGGTGATATTAAGGAGTTGTCTTCCCTATAAGAAATGAGATGGTCAGTAACTGATGCTGGTTGGAGGATTTTGTGGAACAGTGACATAAGAACTCAGGTGAGGAGAGACCCTGAGCTGAAACAACTGGAAGTATTTACTACTGAGATCCAGATGTGAGTGATGAGTAGCAGGATCAATAGACTCTACATCTGTACAGCATAAGTATAGCAGGGAATATCTGGTGTACAGATGCATTAGGTCTCGTGTGTTAGATCAGGCAGGTTTGGGGAGCTTTTTTAACCAATTACTCCAAAATATATTTATTTACGCTAATGTTACCCCTTGATTCAAATGAAAGAAAATCATAGATAACATGGAATACATTTTTTATATAATTTTACTTATGTCTAATGAGTCCTCATTACCCATGAGAATTTCATTTTAACCCCACTTGGGGTAATTTACCCTGGTTCACCAACCCTTGCATTAGATGAATAGTTGAGCAGTTAAATCAATATATATAACTATAATGTTGGGTCTTGATGAGATTAAAATGCTGAAACATCTTCAAAATGTAATTGTTATTGTTTCAAAGATTTACAGATTTCAGAACTCCTAATTAATCCAAATGAGGAAGCTTAAACTGTCTCCTTGGCTAAAACTTATTTCTTGATTTAATTGTACTTCAATTTAACAGATTATCTTTGTGCTACCCTTCAGCATCTCAATAACAGGTGGCATTGATCATTTCTATAAAACTTCATTAATGAAATTAACAAAATAATCAACTGCAATATTTGACTCATCTTGAAATTTATAGAAAATGTAGGATGACAATTGACTTAAGATTAAAGGGATCACAGTAATTAGATAACAGACTTGACTAACAGAAAAGACATGCTATATTATTTAACCTTATTAGGGCTTTAAGAGAATTTTGTAGTACTCCATTTAAAAGGATTCTCACTTAAATACAACCACACATACTGACATAGTAATACATACACAAACAGATACAATATATATACTAGCAGAAAGACCACCCTCCAGGCAGTTTTCTGCTAGCCACTCGATAATATTCCCACATTTGATTCCCAGTTCTAACCATTTTTATGATATTTTACATCTAATTATTTCTTTGTATATTAGTGCTCACTTGCTCAGTAAATATTGCTTTCATTATTTTATCACAATCATAATCTCTGTTTTTTAAAGAGTCAATCTGTTATATATATCTATCATTAATAATTGATAGAACTTACTGAGCATAGATAGATAGATAAATAGATAGATAGGGGGAGGGAGGGATACACACACACACACACAAAAGTCTGGTGCTGTGAGAACACATGGGAATGGCGTTTCCTTAATTTTTCAAATATACCCAAATTTAGAATAATCTAATATAACGATATCATTCATTTGGTATGTGTTGAAATATGCCAAAACAATTTAATTCCACACAAATATATGTTACTTTACATATGATTTTATGCGTGAATTCTATTTGCTGAAATTTGCTAAAAAGCATATTTTGCTTTAAAGTAATATCTCCTTATAGACACAATTGTTAGTAATCATACTGTTTCCATTTCTCTCAGCTAATATTTTTATATTAGCCTTCTTTTGAACTCTAGATAATGCAACATACAGCTGACCATTTGAGCAGAATTGTGTTAGAAGATATATTCCAATTTGTTCAAAAGTCTGTCCCTGTGTCTTGTTGCATGTCAAGATAAAAGCTGGCTTGACAGTTTGCGTTTAAATGTGAATAGAAATTCCATTTATTGAGACACATGTGGTATTCTTGGGATTAGTAGAGTTGATCTTGCATAAGGACCAGAAGCAACCTCAACCTCAATAACATGATCATATAAACTGACAATGATGTAGCATGTGCCACAGACGCATTATGCATAATTTTTTCTTCAGATTGAGAAAGTGTGGTGGAAACCCTGATGGTGTAAGTTTGTTGATGAACTCAATTGGGTACAGAGTTTCATTATCAATTGTATTTGAGCTTCTGTATATTTTTAGCTCACCAGGGATCCTGGTCAACAGAAGATCATTCACAAAATGTGTTGCTTCATTTGTTGGAGTAACAATAGTTCTGTTTGCAAGCCACTCAGGGTTTGGGAAGTTATTTTTGAGGTCAGTATATACAAAATCACATAGATCTGAAAAAGTACCACTTTCAAAGCAAAGGTCATTGGGTAGTTTGATTTTGAATTCACCTAGGCTTTATTCAACAGAAATGTTACCATTTCCTACATCAAGAAGGTAATTTGCAAACTCTCTTTCATCAGAATGACCTTCTGTAAGAAGTCTTAGATTGGTTATCATCTCCACTACTTCCACATGATCGCAAAGAAAAGATCTCTTTAGTGTTGCATCAACAATTTGTGATCTGACACCATTATTTTGAAGTAGAATGTTCTCCTCTCAAAATACCCTAATGCCTAACCAGTCGGTTATGTGTAGTGGAAACAGAATCATGTCTACGCCTCCATGCATATTCAGAAATCTGTTTCAGTCACTTTGCCCTGGCTTCATCTGATTCAGTTGCCCATCTTTCTCTCTACCGTTGTGCCTTTGCTGCTAAATTTTCTTTTTCAGTTGCATATTATATGTAAATGAAAGCTCCTTAAAAACTATCTTGTTTAGCATGCTAGAAATAGCATCAATCACATAGTTAAGGCTTATAGCGTTCCAAGTAGCCGTACCAACAAAATCACTTCTTCATTTAAAAAACAAAAAAATTATACGGGTATATTAAAGAATTTTCATTTTATCAAAAATATTCATTTAACAAACTCCAGAAACTGATAATATTCTTGAAATTGTGCTTCATATGAAAGCTATACAGCTATTTTGTATAATAGCATGCAGTCATTAAACACAAAATAACTTTAAAATTATACCAGTATATTAAAAAATTTTCATTTTATCAAAAATATTCATTTAACAAACTCTGAAAACTGATAATATTTTTGAAATTGTGTCTTGTATCAAAGTTATATAGCTGTTATTAAATTATCATTAATAAAAAATAGAGGTGAGCGAGAATGAAAGACTGTTGCAAATAAAAACGTAGCCTGCAACAAATTAATGATGTTCATTATTAAACATTAAAATCTACTCCGTAGTGAATGAAATGAATATCTAAATTTATGAGAATTTGAAGTTAAAAAAATTCAATAAACTTCAGAAATCAAAATTATAGGAAATTTCTTAGAACATGAATTTTTATAAATATTTCCAGATGATCAAGCTTTTAATATTGCTTTCTTTTAGTAATTGTTACATACCTAATTAATAAGCAGCTTTCTCCATTATAGTATAGATGTGTGTGTGTGTGTGTGTGTGTGTGTGTGTGTGTATATGCATATATATATGTGTGTGTGTATATCAGGTACATGCTGTCAGTAATTACTCAGGATAGGCAGTTGGCAACCTTTATATAGGAAAATACACAAAAAATAACCGAAACACAGGTGCGGGAGTCAGTTGTAGGCAGATCTATTTCTGCCTTTATAGCATGTAAAGAAAACGTTATTGTAGAAATGTTCTCAGCATGTGTACTACAGCAGTAGTATGCATAGCTTAAATACTGTGATTAAAAAGCAGGGGGCGAATTAAGTCGACCTAATCTACAAAAACATGATTCTTTTTGCATTTTATGCTTAGTAATCAGACCAAACTTCATAATTTTATTGAATTATGTGCATATTTTGCCATGAGAGGAAAATGTTGCTATCAATCTATGTTATTCAAGGTAGGCCCTGCCTACCTTGCCCACCTCGGCGTCCCTGGTGTGTGTGTCTGTATGTATGTATGTGTATATATACATATATATATATATATATGGGAGAATGTACGAAAAAAAAACAACAACAGACGAGGACAGGTGGTGTAAACAACAAAAGGATGTATTAGTTTGACGTTCGGGAATACAGAAAGTCTTTAACGTTTCGAGCTACGCCCATCAACAGAAAGAATACGGAGTCAAAAGTTCAAAAGTTTTTTAGACGTCGTGGTATATTGAGGCGATTTCCAATCAGAAGATGGGTCCAGTGTAATCCGTGGGTAGGAGAGGTGCAGCCGGAGGGTGTAGAGTTCAGAATAAAACAGTCCAGAAAGAATAAATCCAGAATGAAAGAAGGTAGAATCCAGAAGTTCGTGTTTGATGAATGGAGACAGGATTAGCTGGTGTGACCACGTGAGCGTGTATTATATGTGGGAGAATGTACGAAAAAAAACAACAACAGATGAGGACAGGTGGTGTAAACAACAAAAGGATGTATTAGTTTGACGCTCAGGAATACAGAAAGTCTTTAACGTTTCGAGCTATGCTCTTCAACAGAAAGAATACGGAGTCAAAAGTTCATATATATATATATATATATATATATACGTCCTTGGTGTATATATATCAAAATATATCATCATCATGATTTAATGTCCATTTTCCATACTGGAATTGGTTGGATGGTTTGACCAGAGCTGGCAAGTTGGAGAGCTGCATCAGGTTCCAGTCTGATTTGGCTTTGTTTCCACACCTGGATGCCCTTCTTAATGCCAAACAGTTTAAAGTGTGCTGGATGCTTTTAACATGGCACCAGCACAGGACTCTTGCAAGCCAGTCCTCTTCACCAGGGAGAGTGACCTTAACACATCTACTGTGAAGGACATGTATGAGTGTGTGTGTGTGTGTGTGTGTGTATATATATATATATATATATATATAATTATGTGTATTTCTTCTATCTTAATGAATAAAAATTCTTCTGATAGAATAAATGGGTTAATAGAAACCAATGTAGCAAAGAACACAAAATAACTGTGGTTTAGTTCCTGTTTTTAAGGCAGGAACTCCTTGAAATTTTGGGTATTTGAGTATATTTAAGAATTTAAGGATTGGAGAAAACGCATGTTATAATTGCATACTTTATTCCTACATATGTTTCAAAGGATTACAACTTGTATGATCCATAGGGATCTTTGATATTAAAATTGTAACCTTCTCATTAGGGAAAGCATGGGAATCATCTTAAATGTAAGACATTATGACCGATTATAATCGGTCATAATGAGAAGGTTACAATTTAATATCAAAGATCCCTATGGATCACACAGGTTGTAATCCTTTGAAACATATGTAGGAATAAAGTATGCAATTATAACATGCGTTTTCTCCAATCCTTAAATTCTTAAATATATATATATATATATATATATATATATATATATATACATACATACATACATACATACATACCCAAAGGATCAAAGGTCCTTCACAAGCCATAGGTTCAAATGACTGATTTCCCCGGATTCTGTGGTGTATATATTCCCCCACTGGATTGGATTCTAGTCCATTGCAAGATTACACATTTTTGCCAGCTGAGTGAACTGGAGCAATGTGAAATGAAGTGTTTTGTTCAAGAACAACTATGCATCACCTGGTCCAGGAATCTAAGCCAAAATCATATGATCATGAATCCAACACCCTAACCACTAAACCACATGCTCCCCCCACTCACACACACACACACACAGAAAAAAGTGCAGCCTTCCATAGATATGAGGTACAATTCCTATGAGATAATCTGTCCAATTTTTTAATGTCTTAGGTTTCCTTAGAAATGTTATATATTTAATTCTTTTAATACCAACCCACCTGAAGCTGTCCTGCTTCCACAGTACATTCTTCCTCTTCTAACTGGCACTCCATCAGTTATGGTGATGAGGGTTCCAGTTGATTTCATCAACAGAACAGCCTGCTTCTGGAATTAATGAACAAGTGGCTGAGCACTACACAAATACATGTACCCTTAACATAGTTCTCAGGGAGATTCAGCATAGCACAGAGTGTGACAAGACCGGCCCTTTGAAATACAGGTACCACTCACTTTTGCCAGCTGAGAGGACTGAGTAACGTGAAATAAAGTGTCTTGCTCAAGGACACAACGATCGCCGGGAATTGAACTTACGCCCTTATGATTGTAAGGTGAATACCCTAACCACTAAGCCACGCAACTTCACATCCTGTTGTATATAAGTGCTATTGTGACTGATTAATTTGCTCAGGATTTCTTAAGTGTAATGTAGGCACATGACCTGCTAACGAGCATATATTTTGACTCTCATGAGAGGTTCTGCTTATATTTTCTATTTTAGATGATTTCATATATATGTATGTATGCGAGTGTGTGTGTGTTTGTGGAAGCATGTGGCTTAGTGGTTAAGAGTGTTGCATTCATAATCTTGAAATTGTGGTTTCAGTTCCTAGATTAAGCATTGCATTGTGTTCTTGAGTAAAACACTTCATTTCACACTGCTCCAGTTTACTCAGCTGACAGAATGAAAAATCATGCAATGGACCAGCATCCCATCCAATGGTTGGGGGAGGGGGTATATATCCCACAGAATCTGGGAAACCAGCCTTATGAGCCTATGGCTTGGGAAGGACCTTTGATCCATTTTTTCCTTTTGTGTATATATATATGTGTGTGAAGGCTGATTTAAAAGTCCCTTTAGTATTAATATAAACTAACTGCCTGGACCACCCTGGGAAATTCAACAAGGTATTCTCAAACAATTGAACAGTATTACAATTATTAGATGGTGCCATTCTTAGGACAATGAATAGTCTCTCTCATATTTTGATATTAATATTTTTCTAAAATATATCAAACAATTTATACATATTATATCAAAACGTATTCAGAACAAAATAGTAAAGATAGTATTAAATATATATAAAAACAAAATTGTAACAAAATAAAAAAAAAATACATATCATTTAGATGCTAAAAGGACTTTTGAACAACTGTGTGTATCTGTCTGTTGTCTCTATCTATCTATCTATCTATCTATCTATCTATCTAATATACATGTGTGTATTTTTGTGTGTGTGTTTGTGTGTGCATAGCGAAGGCATTTCCCCCTCCATATTTTTAAGAGGTCTTGAGCCAACAGGTTTTTGGATCTGACAATATGCCATAAAGTTAAACCCTTTATGGATGGGAAACCTAGGGTAATCCTATGAACTCGCCTTCCCCATTTTTAATATATGCTGCTCTTATATCTTAGAGTGTGCTTCTTCTTTCAGATTTATGTTTTACAGACAATATATATATATGTGTGTGTGTGTGTGTGTGTGTGTGTGTGTATCATCATCATTATCGTTTAATGTCTGTTTTCCATGCTGACATGGGTTTGACATGGAGCTGACCAGCTGGGAGCTGCCCTTCCTAATGCCAACCACTTGACAGAGTGTGCTGAGTGCTTTTTATGTGGCACCTGAAAGGACAAGCCTGTATGTGTGTGGAAGACATCGACTTTTCTTAGTTTGACATGTCTTATCAAGTACAGCAAATCTCCACATTTCCTGGTCCCTTGTCCTTTCCTCAGTGAGGCCCAGCACCCAAAGATCCTTTGTCCCATGTCTTCATACATGTCATCATCATCATCATCATCATCATCATCATCATCATCATCATCGTTGTTTAACGTCCGCTTCCATGCTAGCATGGGTTGGACGATTTGACTGAGGACTGGTGAAACCAGATGGCTACACCAGGCTCCAATCTGATTTGACAAAGTTTCTACAGCTGGATGCCCTTCCTAACGCCAACCACTCAGAGAGTGTAGATGTATATACACATGTACACATGTATGTGTATATATATATATATATATATATATATATATATATATATATATATATATATATATATATATATATGTGTGTGTGTGGGGGGGGGTGTATATATATATATATATATATATATATATATATTGTTTTATCATATTCTAGACCTAGAAGCAAGCGCAAGAGAAGAAACCAGAACTTCAACAACCTTCCAGCTGTGGCAACTGATTCCAGCAACAGCCAGTCACTCAGGAGTCACAGAGAAGAACAGTCACCAAAACCTATGCCAAAGGTTGGTTCTTCTCGTCTATGGATGACAAAACCATACATGCAAGCATCAGGACCGAATGATGCTTACTATGAACTTAAGAATGGTGTAAGAAAAAACCCTGTTCTCATGAGAGACATTTTATCAATGCCCAATGTCACTAATGGTAAGAATCAATCTTTATATGATACTTTTCTTAATTAATGATACTGATTGAACTCTCAGAAAGTTATTCTTTATAAATCTTTGTTCTCTCTATCCCTAGTTCTTGCATATTTTACTGTAATCAGTGCAGGATTAACCATTAAGCAAAATAAGCATGTGCTTAGGACATCAAGGGAAGGAGGGGGCATCACAGAAATGGTTTACAGCACAAAAAAAATCACTTTAAACTTGCTTAAATAATTATTTACATTATTTACATTTGACGGATATTTTTCCTCATCTTGTTTGTTGTTAACACAACGTTTCGGCTGATATACCCTCCAGCCTTCATCAGGTGTCTTGGGGAAATTTTGAACCTAGGTTCTCATTCCTAAGGTATTTTTCGATGTTATTATTATTATTATTATTATTATTATTCAGTTCAATGCCTGGAATCGAACTCGGAATCTAGGGGTTAGTAGCCCACACTCTTAACCACTACACCATATGATCTGAAGATATGCCTTAAGGCTAAACCCCTTGTGAGCGAGAAACCCAGGGTAACCCCATAAACTGGTCCACCCCACTATAATATTAACTTCTCTACATCTTAGAGTGTGCTTCTCTTCCAGATTTATGTATTACTACAAACGATCCCTATATATATATATATATATATATATATATATATATATATTCATATATAATTGTGATGGGCTTCTTTCAGTTTATAACTATCCAATCCACTCACAAAGCTTTGAACAGCCTGAGGAGTCAATAGAAGAATATGTACTCAAATAAATTTTTTTTTAGAATTGGCACAAATAATATAAATTCTCAAAAATTGATCCTTGTCTAACTAATTGAATTTGGATTTTCCAGCACATCCAACATAAGCTATTAGTAAGATTGTAATTTTTTTTAGACTGTTAACTTCATCTTTAGAAATGAAAGAATTTAAGTTTTACAACTAAACTGCTTTTCATCATCAGGTGTTATATTTCTGGATGAATACTCAATACTAGACTAGATTCAAACCAGGAGCTTTTATTTCTAAATTAAGGTTAATTATGTTTGTTTTTTTTTTGCCAGTGGATTAGAATGGTGTCTTTTATGTAAAAATAAAAGTTCCTTCCTTGTATCCAATCTTATACTATGTACACTGCTGGAAGTAAGATCGTTTTATGACTATCAGAAATCAAACCAATTGTATAGCATTATATGGATATAAATTTTGAAAAAAAGCTTTTATTTACTGGAGATGAAGTTAACTGTCTTAAGAAATCATAATATTACCATTTTCTTCTTATATTGATCATATGAACTCAGACTATAAACTACTCTATGACATTATTGATTTTAAAACATCTAAAAGTATTTTTCATAAATAACATAGTGAGTAAAAAAACTGAATTAATTTTTTCCAGTGCAAGGTCGGTATGTTTATGAAGGCAATCTTCGTATGTATCACAGCCAACAAATTCCAGATATCATGGGCAATTACCGTGAACCCAGAGCTTATTACAATGATGGTTTTATTCTTTCTCATGCAGGTAAACTTTTACTCAGATCTTTCATTAACAATATTTTGTCTTTGATAGAATTTTGAAGCTAAAATTTAAAACAGTCATCATCATCATCATCATCATCATGTGTCTGTTTTCCATGCTGGTATGGGTTAGATGGTTTGACAGTAGCTGACCAGCTGAAGGGCTGTTCAAACTCCATGTCTGTTTTGGCTGAAATATTACATCATCAGACCAGAGAGATTCTCATCGTACTCTTCCTTAAACTTTCCAGAACATTTTAATAAGCTAAACTTAAATAAGATACCTAAGAATACACATTAAGAAAGGTTAAGAAAAAATATCCTAAAATTCAATGAGCTTTTAGATAGATTATCTCTCCTTTGACTTCTGGAGAATCATTTGCCCAGATATTTATTTACTGATATTGTCAAAATTCTATTTCAATTGTTTTCAATTCATCAAAATGAGCCAAATCAAAATTTTAAACAAGCACTGATGGAAAGCATTCAGTGTTGATTTCAAATAAACAACTGATAAGATATATGTAACAGATATAACCAATAATAATATATATATATATATATAAGTCAGTAAATAGTGGGGTTGTGTTAACCGCACGTGGAGAAATGATAGGAAAATGAAAAAAAAGGCAGAATGCTAAACTGGAAGCATATTTTAATAAAGATTTCTAACCGGTTTTCATTGCGAAAGCAAATTATCAAGAAGAAGGAGAATGAAAATGTTTTTTACAAAGAAGTACAAAATGAAGAAAATAATATATAAAAAAATAATATATAAAAAAAATAAATATACCCATATATTATATTGTCTTTGAGCTTTTGAAGTTCAATAGTAGTTCATGTATATAATGGTAGGAAAAATAAGGATGCATGAGAGTTGAGAGTTTTGTTAGGTTTAAAATAAGGGTTAAAAGTTTGTGTTAAGCAGGAAATGTGGTGTCAAAACAGGAAGTGTGTGTAAGGGGAGACAAATGTTTTTAGTTATGAACTCTTTTTCAACAGAAAGTTTGTGTCTAGGAACAGACACAAACTTCCTGTTGAAAAAGAGTTCATAACTCCAACTAAAAACATTTGTCTCCCCTTACACACACTTCCTGTTTTGACACCACATTTCCTGCTTAACACAAACTTTTAACCCTTATTTTAAACCTAACAAAACTCTCAACTCTCATGCATCCTTATTTTTCCTACCATTATATACATGAACTACTATTGAACTTCAAAAGCTCAAAGACAATATAATGTATGGGTATATTTATTTTTTTTATATATTATTTTTTTATATATTATTTTCTTCATTTTGTACTTCTTTGTAAAAAACATTTTCATTCTCCTTCTTCTTGATAATTTGCTTTCGCAATGAAAACCGGTTAGAAATCTTTATTAAAATATGCTTCCAGTTTAGCATTCTGCCTTTTTTTTCATTTTCCTATATATATATATATATATATATATATATATATATATATATATATATATATATTTAAACCATTGTAAACATTGATGATGGATTCTAAGATTTACTTCATAGTACATGCAATAAAAACTGATACCCATAAAGCTGACACTAGTTATATATATTACAGAATAATAAGACCAAAATCTTCCTTATTAAAAACATATTGCAAATATGTAAACCTTAGAATGACCATTGTAATTTACAAATTTGACTGTAAAATTTAAAGTTGCAAATTTCATAATTCCAACTGTTGCATTAGGTAAACAAGTACAACATTCTTTTATAAACTCACATACTTTTAAAACAAGGAGAAATTATGACACACTACACCACACACCATAAAACTAAACTAGATAGGCAAGCAAACAAAATATTTCCATACTTTATAGAATTCCTCACAGAAATAGAAGACTGATTATGGAAGTAACATTAATATTGCAACACAAGGCTACAGTTAACATACAGCACCAGTGGTGGCTCGTAGATAAAATTAGTGGGGATGTTGCTTCAGAAAATTTTGGGCTGTTTTAATATTGTGTAAAAGTAAACAAATATATAAGAAGAAAATTTATACATAAACTTGATTGGTTTGCGTTTTAACCACTGCCAGGTATTGTGTTTAATTTGTTTACTGAACACCAACGTGAATTCCCCTTTGTTTTCCAAAATTCCCACTTAAATCACAAAATAAGGAGGAGGGGGGGGGGCAAATGTGCCCTATTTTTCAAATCCTGGCAGCAATACTGAAGCTGGAAGCAGGATAATAATCTAATTCTACACTTTATCACATTCAAGAATATAAACATGCTTTTAAGTACAACAGACATGGAGTCAAAAAGAAACACTACCTTTCATCAGAACACAAGAGTCAGCACTGCCGTTCATGCAGTGCTCTCTCCCTCTCTCCCTAGTGTGAAGCTTCCTATGCACAACAGCCAAACACCATGTTGCTGGAACTGTGAAGCACACAGTTCTATACCAGGATTTTTGTATTTTTCTTCATAAACTAGGGTATAAGAACTGATATTAAGCTTAAGGATTATATAATGTACAAGTATATAGAAAGAATTAAAGAAAAAAAGGACTCATTATATTGAATGTTATCGATAATATCGAGTAGAAATAGGGGTGCTGCAGTTCTAAGTGCCTATACACAAGCTGCCACTGATACAAATATGGTCAAGTTCTAGCAAGAAAATCTCTATAGATATAAGGAGCCCACTATAAAAAGGGAAGCAAAAACCACTTAACATCCTGAAGATGAGGCTGAGATAACCTGGAAATTAATAAAGAGCAATTTGGAAGCTTTATTGTGCAGTATGAACCATTAGAATCTGATACACATATATGAGAAAACCTTAATAAAAAGATTAAATTGGAAGGAAAAGCTGTTCCCCATATATTTCAGGCATACACACACACACACACACACACACACACACACACACACACACATGATGATATATATGTATGTGCGTGTATATATATATATGTGTACGATGGGCTTCTTTCAGTTTCCATCTATCAAATCCACTCACAAGACTTTAATAGGCCTGAGGCTATAGTAGAAAACTTGCTCAAGGTACCATGCAATGGAACTGAACCCAGAACCATGTAGTTGAGAAAAAATCTTCTTACCACACAACCACACCTGCATCTATATATGTATTATTATTATTATTATTAGGAATGGTGAACCTCAAAGCAAATAAGGCTATGAATAATAGCATGTAAATATATTGGGTTAAAAACTCTTTGGATAGAAAAATTTGAAGGCTGTCCATGGGACACAAACCCATATTTCCTGTAAACATAACAGATGTTCTGCCATTGGACCAAAGCAATCCTTTGAATTTCTCCATTTTAGAAATTTTATTCTTACCAGTGAGATTTGTATGTTGTTGACATCATAAGAATTCAGAGTCTTTGAGAAAACATGAAATAATTTTTTGTAGGAACAGTGAATCTTAAAGCATATAAAACTATAAATAATAGTGTATAATATTGGGCTAAAATCATTTTTTGGATAGAAAATATCAAAGGCTGACATAAAAAAAAATGTGTATATATTAAAGATGATATATTCCTTTACTTTTTTCATCATCATTATCATTTGAGCATTCACTTATCCATGCTTGCATGGGTTGCATTAAATTACATTGGAGCAGAGTTTCTATGGCCAGATGCTCTTCTTGATGCCAACCCCTGTCTCCAAAAAATGGTAGTAATCTATCAAACAATGAACTACCTGGATTTGGTTTTATGGTGGACTGCAAGCAATGGAACAACAAGGTTATCATTTATAGTCAGCAAACACAATTGAAGATGAAGGGAAACACAAACTCTCTCTCTCTCACACACACACACACACACACACACACACACACACACACACACACACACACACACACATTGCTATAGACTTCTTCACCTTTTGTCTCCTGATTTCACTTCCAAGGTATCAATTGATCCACAACTATTGTATAGCCAACAGCATTCATGCAATGGGACCAAGTCCCCTGACCGCATGGTTCAGAGATGAACTTCTTAATCACACTCCCATGCCTGCACCTGGATGATGGGGTCTGATGTTGAAACCCCATGAGACCCCAGAAGCACCCTAGATCATCCACAAGATGTATTTTAAAATTCTGTATTTTATTTTCTATTTTTAAATATAACCTTTGTATTCAGTTTCT
This sequence comes from Octopus bimaculoides, assembly GCF_046866305.1. Lineage (NCBI taxonomy): Eukaryota > Metazoa > Mollusca > Cephalopoda > Octopoda > Octopodidae > Octopus > Octopus bimaculoides. The sequence continues at coordinate 69,791,827 of NC_142930.1, forward strand.
CCTTAATACAAAATAAAATTACTTAATTCAGAACATTTCAAATACTTTTTTTTTCATCTATTTTTGAACAGGTTTACCCTATCGAAATAGTGCAAGGTTACTGAAAACAAATGATGCTTACCCAACAGAATATGTGTCTGATAACGAACCAAATCAACCTGTATTGAGAAACTTTTCACACAGATTACCAGACGACAAAGTGCAAAGGCCTACAAGAAGCTATCCATATGAAAATGCTGCTCTTTCTGGATACAATAATGAACTTACTAGGTCCCTTCAAAAATCAAACATATCTAAGTCATTCTCAGTAAAATCTGGTTCTTCAAAATCTTCTCTTAAAAATAAAGGCAGTAGTCGAACAGGATCTCTATTGTCACGGAAATCTCTGAATAACAGTCCGCGGTTAGCCAAATCAACCACGAGCACAGTAATTAGTGAACACAACAGCTCTGAACTATTGTTTCCACCTTCTCATTCTGGCCTGGACAACAGTAATAATGATCTCAGCATACATGCCAAGGTCAATCCATTACTAGATCTTGAGTTTGATGCTGAATGTTCTGTTTCAAATCCTGATCAAACAGATAATGTTGATATTCATGCCCAGGAAAAATCAGTAGATGAACAGAGTTGTATTGAAAGCATAAGTGATGTGACAGAATCAGAAACAAAAGGCAAGTTGGTGATTTATTACAATTTATCAGTTTTCTTTTAATAGTTTAAAGGCAATGACCTGGTAGAATCATTAGCATGCCAGGCAAAATGCTTTGCAGCATTTCATCCGTCTTCATGTTCTAAGTTCAAATTCTGCTGAGGTCAACTTCACCTTTCATCCTTTCAGGGTTGATAAAATAAGTACCAGTTGAGCATTGGAGTTGATGTAATCAACTGACCCACTCCCCAGAAATTGCTGGCCTCGTGCCAAAATTTGAAATCAATATTTTAAAGGCAACGAGCTGGAAGAATCGTTATTACACCGGGAAAAATACTTAGCAGCGTTTCATCTGTCTCTTTGTTCTGAATTCAAATTCTACTGAGGTTGACTTTGCCTTTCATTCTTTTGGATTCATAAAATAAGTACCAGTTGAGCATTAGGGTTGATGTAAAAATTTTGTGCCAAAATTTGAAACAAATATTTCAAAGGCAGTGTGTTGGCAGAATCATTAGCATGACAGGCAAGATACTTAGCAGCATTTCTTCTGGCTCTTTTCATTCTAAATTCAAACCTCTCCATATTGACTATGGAGAACTTAGCTGTCATCCTTTCAGAATTGATAAAATAAGTCTCATTCAAGCATGGGGGCAGTATAATTGACTGTCCCTTGCTCTCAAAATTGCTGGCCTTGCACCAAATTTAAGAAAGAATATTTTAAAAGCTTATTTAACATTTAAGTTGTATAAAATATTTGTTGGCAAGGAAATTACATTTTCCTGCTATTGAACCATTTAACTACAGAGATTAAAATCCAGTCTGCTATATGAACATGGAGGCATTTATTTTTTTTACATTCTTTACATTTGACAGATATTTGTCCTCATCTTGTTTGTTGTAAACACAATGTTTCGGCTAATATACTCTCCAGCCTTCATCAGGTGTCTTGGGGGAAATTTCAAACTTGGGTTCTCATTCCTAAGGTATTTTTCATTGTTGTTGTTGTTCTGCTGTTGCTGTTGTTGTTGTTGTTCAGGTCACTGCCTAGCATCAAACTCGGAATCTTGGGGTTAGTAGCCCATGCTCTTAACCACTACGCCATATACCCATGCTCACGAGTCTATGGCTTTGTGGTTAAGAGCGCAGGCTACTAACCCCAAGATTCCAAGTTCAATTCCAGGCAGTAACCTGAATAATAATAATAATAATAATACTAACATCGAAAAATACCTTAGGAATGAGAACCCAAGTTCAAAATTTATCCAAGACACCTGATGAAGGCTGGAGAGTATGTCAGCCGAAACATTGTGTTAACAACAAACAAGATGAGGACAAATATCCGTCAAATGTACACAATTTCTCATCTCTCAAATATAGAACTGTATTTATTTTTTTGTTTGTTAGTATTTTGAGAAAGGGAAAATAAACAATGTTCATAATTGTTTTATAACTTCCCTCATCATAATATAAGGGTAATTATGTGAGTTTATATGGCTACTGTGGTTTACCTTGTACTGTAGCATTTACTATGTACCTTTTCTTTAATGGTCTTCTGTTATAGTGGCCTATAGAGAATTTACCATCATCTTAGACAGGTGACCCACCATCCTGGAAATGTGTCTTGCCCAGTGCAGTTGTGAGTATAACTGCATGGCCTTGATGCAAGTGGCTACTGCCTGTTTAAGGAGTTTGATGTTGGTAACAAAGTTACTCCAGAGGATGTTGTGTATAATGTAAGGGCAGCAGTAGAGGAAGTGCTTAACCCTTTACCCTTCTGATTACTCTGTCAAATGTAATGCTTATTTAATTATTCAAATTGATCATGCATTATCTCATAGCTTTGCGATTTCAATGATGTTTAATTTTGGAATGATATTGTAGGGTTGGTGTCAACGGTTAGATCTGGTCACTTTGAACATAAAACAGGGAAAATATTTTGGTTAGACATGGCCAGTTCAAATGCTAAAGAGTTAAGATGTCATGGATGTTTGAGAGTAAGTAATAAACTGTGAGCTGTACAGAAAAATGATTTGTATAATAGTTCAGTACACACTAAAATTTGTACTTTTTGTTGGACCACTGACAAATTTACTAGCAGATCAGAACCCTTAGTTTAGTTATAAATATTGTTAGTTCAAATTTAGTGTGGTGCTACAAACACATCCATAACTAAATGACCCGATGATGATCAAGGAGATCAAACTGATCAGAATGTTGTGTAGATATAATTATTGGCAATCTTTCAAGTCAAAAGAATAGTCAGAAAAATTCAAATCATATTAACAAGTCGTCTCAGACATTTAAGTATTTCGCAAAATGTCACTATTTCTATACATCATCACACAATCTCTCTGCCAGTTTCTAGCATGGTGCTTAAATCAAAAATCAATATTTTTATCAGTTCTAATTCAATAATTAAATATTTGATTGTATTTCAGGTCAAAAAGTAACCACACAAGCATTTGAGTTTCTTGACAGTTACTTATCTGATGATGATGCAGAGAAACAGAAAGATACTATAAGTGAGTTGTTTTTAATATATCCAGAGTTTAAGGCAGAATCATCCTTTATGTCTTGAGTTCAAATTCCATCAAAGGCAACTTTGTTTTTCATTTCTCTTGAATGAATAAAATAAGTACCAATCATTTCCTGCTGATATTTGTTCCTTTAGATTAAACATTTAGGCTGTGTGGTAAGAAGCTTATTTCCCAACCACATAGTTCTTGGTTCAGCCCTATTGCATGAGCAAATGTCTTCTACTATAGCCTCCAGCCAACTGAAGCCTTGTGAGTGAATTTGGTAGAGGTAAAACTGAAAGTAGCTCATCGTTCATGTGTGTGTGTGTGTTTTTGTGTCTGTGTTTGTCACCCACCACCACTTGATAACCAGTGTTGATACACACCCAAATAAAAAGATACTCTTGGTCGGAAAGTTTCTGATCATAGGTCTGTTCCACTAGGACTGGACTGCACAATAACAACTTCACATTCCTCACACAATTAAAGCTCATATCTTCATGCAATTAACACTGAGCACAATTCCTGGAGAAAGTGGCCCATCCCTGCTAAGTGGTATTTGTCCATCATTGCAATATATATACAAGACTACAATGCAGTGAGCTGGCAGAATCATTGCTGTGCTGGGCAAAATACTTAGTGGCATTTCGTCCATCTTTATGTTCTGAGTTCACATTCCACCAAGGTCAATTTTGCCTTTCATCCTTTCAGAGTTGATAAAATTAATACCAGTTTAGCACTGGGTATTGATGTAATCAACTTACTCTCTGCACTGGAACTGCTGGCCTTGTGCCAAACTTGTGCAAGACTACAATGCCATCATGCTTCTCACAACCTGCAAGCTTACTTGCTTCCTAAATTGCAGCAGAGCCTTCTGATCCCTGACCCAAAGGGTCTCTATCAACTTAACATAATCCTGAGCTAAGATAACTCTATAAATAGTAGTCTTACTGAAGAAGTCTCCTGTTTCAACTTCAGCTATATATTGTTCACTCTCAACAAACCTCCTCATAAACTCTTATTCTCTTTTCCCTGAGTTATACCATTACATTACACACAGTTGCTACATGTGAGAATGTCTTTCATCATAACATTTCAAACATCTCAAATTAACAAACATCTCATTGTATTGCAGGTCAGAAAGTAACCACACAAGCTTTTGAGTTTCTAGATAATTATTTATCTGATGACGAAGTAGAAAAACAGAAGGATAATACATGTAAGTTCTTTTGTAATATATCTTTGTTTTTGCAGTTTGCAAAACACCTATATATTTCCCCACTACATATATATGTTTCTGTGTGTGTGGATACACAAATATGTGTGTGTGTGTGTGGTAAAAAGATGACTTGACATGCTACATATGTTTTAATAGCATGGTAATTTATTCACGATTTGTGCATTATGTAATCTGAAATTACCTGCCATCTTAGCAGGCATCTGAACTGTCAGTAGAATAAAAACTTCTTCACCACATGATATAAGTGACTAATGTAACTGCTGAGATTGAAGTTGCAGAATACCCAATATCATTCAGCAATTGATCTTAATTTTGAGATTGGATGATAAAACGGAAATATTAAATTAGTAAATTATTAGTATTCCAGTAGTGTGAACTGCTACCCAATTACATGATTGAAGCTACCAAGCTAATAACCATTATCAACAGGATCCACACCAACTGATATATGTATATACATAGAAGAAGAAAAAGAATGACTTCACTGGTAGTTCTAATCAGTTTAATTTATTATTTTATATGTTTATAAATGTATACATACACACACAAACACATATATACAAACTCATGTGCATATGTTCTTTTTTATGTGTATGTTATTGCTTTAATTGCAATCTACAAACTAAAATGTAAAATTTATATCAATAATAAATTAAACTGATTAGAACTACCAGTGAAGTCATTCTTTTTCTTTTTTCAAATATACCTAACTGTACTAAGGATCTCACACATTTTCCAATATATATGTGTGTGTGTTCACACACACACACACACACACGCACTCTCTCTCTCTCTCTCTCTCTCTCTCTCTCTCTCTCTATCTATATATATATATATATATATATATATATATATATATATAGTAGTAAACAATGCACAGAGTATACTGGATATGATATATATCCACCTTTGCAACTACAATTATCTCTGGAAAATACCCACACGGATTCTTTACATGGATGTTTACTGCTGGAATGGAACTATACTCCAAGTACTATTTCTTCTTTGTTCTTTCTTCTACGCATCACTCTCACTTCTTACTACAAATCTTCTCTAATAGATGTAATAATCCATTCTTCTACTATTACTGTCTCCGATGAAGGGATACATTGAATTTTCCCTGAAACAGCTGTAAAACTTTATACATAAAATATAATTCTACCTTTGCCATTGGTCTCTTTATCTTATTCTTTTATATATATATATATATATATATATATATATATATATATATATATATTCAGACTTACTTACAGTTTCTAGCCACCATTTCCATTCACAAAGCATTGGTTGGTCCAAGAATAATGTAGAAAACACTTAAAACACTTGCTCACAGTGTCAAGAAATGGGATAGAACCTGAGACCACATGGTAACAAAAGGAACTTTGTATCCACTCAGCTATGCCTGTAGTTAAATAATTTATTAAGAGGAATGCAAAAATCTTGCACTTTTCCTACTAGTTTAAGTGTAAGTGTGTGTGTGTGTCTATTGATAAGTGTGTCAAGCAAGAAAAGAAGCATTTGAGAGTTATTTCATGTATTGGACAGTTATTTTCATTATGTTTTCTGAAAACTATAATTATTTGAAATAATAATATTGGCTGTGCTTCAGTATTGTACCCATAAAAAGATTGATGAATTTATTTCTATCAATGATTATTGATTATTTATTTGAACTCTTTCTAAAATGCTGATTGATAACCATTTGTTTGTTTGTTTGTTTGTTTAATTAGATGAATCATCAAGATAATAGTACCAGCTACTGAGACAATTCACTTTCATCTTGATTTGGTATCAAGCCAAAGTCCAGGAATTGGCTAAGTTACCCATAGCCACTCGAACCTGTATTATTGCAGTTCAGTGCAGAATGTGATCATTGAATTATTTTAAATTTTTCTGTCTGCTTCATATGACATTGGATGCAGTGTAAAGATTATAATTTCACAACCCGGTTTGATGGTGACTTGTCTGAACAATACATTGGTTGATTATAATATTGGCCTTACATACACGACAGGAAGATATCATTACACATCACATACTGAAATAACATTTGAAGCGTGAAACATTTTGAACATTTTTACATTGCAAACATGTCAGTATACTGTATATATACATTTATATATATGATTTAATAATAAAAATTTGTCATCTATGTATATAGATGTGTGTTTGTGTGTGTGTGTGTGTGAGAGAGAGAGAGAAAGCAAGATATTAAATAATCTTACATTCCAATGTGTCACTACACTGTATATAAAGAATGACTTATCAAACAGAAATTCTTTATATATGTGTGTGTGTATGAATATATGTATGTATATATGTTTATAAATGTATACATACACACACCAACACATATATAAAAACTCATGTGCATGTGTTTTCTTTTTACGTCTGTGTTATTGCTTTAATTGCAATCTTTGAACTTGTGTTGCTGTACTTGGAAACTTTTGTTTACAATGTTTGTCTCCATAATCAAACTAAACAAATCAATATATATAACTCTTAATATTTCTCTCTCTGGAGAATATTCTTGGTAAATACTTCTTTTTTACTTTGAACAATTCCAACTCTTCAGCTCTTTGGAAGCTTAATATTTTTTTTCCAATGTGTTTGAGACATAAGCAAAAATATACATATTTATATTAATATTTACTAAATATATCTATAATATTCCATTGGGTTGTTGAAACAACTGCAACAGTGCATGATAATACATTAACTATATATTTGAAAATATAGAACTAGCTTTATAGGAATAACCGACAAGGTTTACAATAAATAGCTGATAATTTAGTAAACTGCTGCAGAAAATCAGTCATTAATTCCTCAAAGTATCAAAATCTCATAAGTCTTTTTCCCCTTCAGTAAAATCCTGGAACTGCTGTAAAAGAAAACAGAGATGACATTTTGCATATTGTTAATGCCATCTTCCGATCATTTTTTTCTTGTCTTATTTAGTGGATTAAAAAAATATGTAACCCTTTTGATACCAACCTGCCAAAAACTGCCCTTATTTCTTATGGTACAAACTTCCTGTTTTGAAACGATCTAAATTTAAACCTTACATCAAAATTTCATGTTCATTTATATTCCAGACACCAGCTTAATTATGAAAAAGTTAGTTTACTAAATTCTTCCATTGCTTTCAAAATCAATTGAAATAAAGGTAGAGTATTTGAACAGAAATATTGGAACAAAGGGTTAAAATATTAAGCTCTTTCCCATATTATTTTGTATCCTGCCATTTATTGTTAGAGAAATCAAATGAAGACTTCAGGGCTTCCATATTATCCATCATATTGCTGATATAAACCACATCAAAAGTGATCTGGTGAAGTATATTGACAAATGAAACTGTTATCCTTTACCAGAATGATGAGTAATAATGCATATAACAACTCATTTCTGTATCTTGTATTTGAATGACTGTCAAATAAATCAGTATTTTGTGTGAAAACCTGCTCACTATCAAATCATTTAGTGCTGTTGGAAGGAATTATGATTACTATTATTGACTTCCAAATATAGGGAGTAGTTAAATCACTTGCTCTCTTTAAACTTTAAACTAACTGTTGCCATGTAAAACTGTTGAAAAATGTAATTTACTTCAGTTCAACCTTAATGAGGGCGTTAAAATTGCTCAAACATTTTTGTAACTCAAGATTTTCATAAAATGTCTGTATGACCAAAACAAAAAGAATTAAAAAAATTTACAGGAATGTTTGTTTTTGGAGTTATTTTTGAATTTAATTTCTATTGTTCTATTTTAAATAATGTCAATTGAAACTTCTGTATCATGTTAAATACAACTTTAATCTTTGGGAGGTTTTTCTTTGAAACTTCTTGATTCTAGGTTTTATTTCTAAGTTTGGAAGTTCCTTTCTTTTATGTTTGACCAAATGAGCTATGAGAACTAGGTCATTAGCATACAGGAGTTCTCATGAATAACCAGTCTTAAATTCCTCTGTTATGGCTGAAAGGACTATAACAAACTGAAAATGATTAAGAATTAAGTATGATGGATACCATCCTGCACCCTAAATTCCTTGTTGAACTAATTCTTATTGAAAGCACCTCCATATTTGTATGGCAATCATAAACCATTTTTCTATCCCTAGTTTTCTTAACAACCACCCTACTACAGTGTAAGGAACTCTGTTGAAGAGCTTCTCAAGACAAAGGTGGGTATCGGTGGTACTCCATTCTAGCATAAACCCAAACTGCATCTCATCTGGACTAATTTTTTTTCTAAGCAGTTATGCTGTAACTTTTTCAGTAACTTTCATAATCTAGTGCATCAGTTTTATACCTCTGTAGTCACTTCTTTCTAAAATATTTCTTTTACTCTTGTAATCATTAAGGATAATACTTCTATGCCATCATTAGATATGACACTTTCCTGTATTATCTGATTGGACATGCATGTAATTAGCATGCAACCTGCCTCCCTGGGTAGGTTGCATTATTATTTTCTGTGTGGCGTTATTATTTTCTATAATAATGCCCTTTATATAAATATAAACGAATAATTATATTCTTGGGAATAGAAATTTCCCTTATGAATTTTTTTACACACTGGCTTCTTGATAAAATTCTTGTAAAAGAGTTTTATCCCTTTTTGAATTTATTTATCAAATATATACACGGAATATATTCAATGTTGAATTTTTATTCCTGTCTCCACATGGGTACCCAGAAGCAACCCGGAAGTATTCCCACTTCTTTGATGAAGATATATACAGATAAACTTCATTCCCTTTACTCTGTCGGATACGTAGTGTGTTCATTTTTGGTGAGGTGAGAATTCTGTTTATTTATATATATTTTTGGGACAATACTGTGCTGATGAACGAAATCTAGATTCATTCTAGTAATCGCGAAATTGGCCGATACACAGTTCAGTTTATTTAAAAGAAAGTTGGTCGTCTTCTGTTGGTTGTTTTTCCTCGCATTAGGTACTAAATGTGGTTATTTTGAGAAGTCCACTGTGTGGCGTTATTATTTTCTGTAATAATGCCCTTTATATAAATATGTACATAGATAGATAGATACACACACACACATACATACATACATGCACACATAAACTTCTGTGAGCATGCCTTGTTTTTGGTACAGAAAGAATTTTTCTCAATTTTTTATTGCCCTAGGAGGTCAAAGGCCACTGTTCTGGGTACAAAGTGACCAGCTTTTCAATAGCATCAAATAACAATGCCAAATATATATATATATATATATATATATATATATATATATATATATATATATATATATATATATATATATAGAGAGAGAGAGAGAGAGAGAGAGAGAGAGAGAGAGAGAGATAGAGACGAAGAGGGAGAGACTAAGAGACGTGTGTTTGGTACATGTCTATCTATCTATATCTCTATCTCTCTCTCTGAGCTGGTCAAAACCTTGTGAATGGACTTGATAGATGGAAACAGATAAAAGCCAGTCGTATATATATGTGTGTGTAGTATGTATGAATGTGTGTACGTATGCCTGTGTGCGTATGTTTGTATGTATGTATAAGTATACAACCACACATCCAGTTGCAGAAAATTTGCCTCAACACATCTTGTCCAACCCATGCAAACATGGTAAAGTGGACATTAAAATGCTGTTGCTACTGCTGCTGCTGCTGTTGTTGCTGCTGATGATGATACACTTCCCCCAAATTTAGTGTCCTGTGCCAGTCTTAGAAATCAATATAACTAACCGAAGCCAGAGTGTCCCTTCAAATTTGTAATAGCTATACAATAATTAGAGATCTATACAATGTTGGGCCACTGCTATAAGTTAATAATTGCGAATTTAACACTGTTTGTATGCATTTTATGATGAAGGAGGTTATCAAGATGATGGCAAGGAAGAAGTGGGAGTGAATTGTGATATGTAAAGAGAAGAAAGAGGTGACAGATAAGGATCAGATAAAAAGATAGAAGAGAAGGAAGATAATGATGACAGGGATGATAATGAGAAGAAGAATGATGATGATGTGAAAGATGAAAAGGAGGAGGTAGACAAGAGTGAAAAAAGATGATGTTGAGGGAGATATCCTTGACTAACATGTATTGTCTTAGTCAAACAAAAAGAAATGTTTGTCAAACAAACTTTGGAAAGAGAGAGAGAGAGAGAGAAAGAAATAGTAAGTGATATAAAAGTGAGGTAGGATGTAAGATAGTCAAAGAGAAAGGAGAGATTGAAAGTATGATCAGTTATTTAAAGTGTGTGCATAAAGAGAAGAGTGTTGATAATGAAAAATTAAATGAACCTTTTCAATAACAAGACAGAAAAATAAAGACGATATATAGGAAGTAGTAAACAATGTAGTCCTCAAAAGACTTGGATCATTTCAATAGTGAATATAATCAATGATGAATATGATAATGTAGGTATGAAGCGTTTCAAAGATGTATACATTGATTGCTAACTTGATAAAAGGCCTCAGATTTAAGATATGTGTATAGTTGATTAAATACCAGTACACAACTGGTATTTAACTTCATTAGAGCACAGACGGTTGATAGGCAAAGTCAAGGCCAATGAAATAGGCTGAAATATTTATATATAGAAATTGTTTCCCCAGATATCAGTGAAGCATGCTATGGTATAGATCCATATATAGCTCAGCTGTTGTATATTATAGGTAGATGTAGATAGGCAGGGGATGGGGTAATATATTTAATGTATGAAGCTTTAATAAAACTATTCAAGATAAATTTGTGTAGAGAAAAAG